>NC_044394.1:161879-256831 GCF_006542625.1 Nomascus leucogenys | reverse complement strand
ACCTGCGGAGGGGCCCAAAGGGAGGCCCTTTGAGTCTGAGGCCACGGTGGGGTCAAAAGAGGTCAATGAGGAATCCTGCTTTAGGGACAGCAGGACGACCTCTGACTCCTTCTTCTCCTTCACCAAGGGACCCTGAAGATCCGGCTCTCTGTCTGGGGGCAAGGCTACCCCGAGACAAGGACAGATTGCCCATCAGAGAAGGAGCAGAATTAGGTAGAGGGCCTTGGAATTTAGAATATAGGCTACAGTGCTAGAGGCAAGGCAGCCTCAGACCCTCAGGAGATAGCCAGGGAGAAAGTGGTGCTGTAACTGGGCTGGAGCCGAGAGGTCACAGGCCCAGAACCCTGGCCCTGGGGAAGGGACCGATCTGATCCATTGCTCTCCCACCCCAGCCCAGGCCCTCACCCTGCGATGACGATGAAAAAGTCAAGCCGGTTCCAAGTGTCTCCCAGGTAACACTTTTTCCCAAAGATGCCCAAGGCCACCATCTTCACCACCATCTCCACGGCAAAGAAGGCAAAGATGAAGTCATCAAAGGCCTGATGTGGGGACAAGAGGTGGCTGAAACTGAGACGTGGGTGAGGGAATACTCTCTAGTCCCACCCTAGCCCCCACCAGTTGGGTCAGGGCCTCTTGCAGAGGAGTAGGGGTATTAAGATTAGGAGGGGCCAACCCCCCAACACACACACACACACACGCACACACACACACACACACTCACCTGCAGGATCCGGCAGCGCTGGGAGTCACAGGCGATGTCCTCGCATGGCCGGAACATGCCCAGGGTCACGCAGTTGAGAAGGATGACCAACATACTGATGCGCTCAAACCAGGTACTGGCAGTCAAGGAAGCAGCTGGCCAAGGCTGGAGCTGAGGCTGCCCCCCCCCGCCACCCTAACACCTCCTCCTCGTTTACCTCCTGGCTCCATCTGAGGCGAAGCAGGTGTGGTGCCAGGGCCCTGACATACACGTCAGACCAGCCCCCAGCCCCAGACTCCCCATTAGAGAAGGGGAGTCCCACCTTGGTCATCTCACCTCTCTGGACCCAGCTTCCTCATCTGTAAAGGAAGACAAGCCACAAATACCCTGACTATTTGCACAAGCCATTTGGGGAATAAATCGATCATGCCTGTGGAAATGCCAGACACCATGAGTTTGCTGCAGAATCTGAATCCTATTCTCCCTACCTCACAGGGTAGATGTGAGAAGCAAATGAGATACTGTATGTGAATGTGTTATAACAAACCTAAAGTCGGATTATGCCTGCCTTACAGTTTACCAAGCACTTTCACACAATGCCACAGCTGATGCTCACAACAGCCCTGTGAAATATCTGGGGTAGATCATTTTCTTCCCAGAACTCGAGGAAAGTTGAGGCCAAGGAATGCCGAAGTCATGTGC
Source organism: Nomascus leucogenys (assembly GCF_006542625.1). NCBI lineage: Eukaryota > Metazoa > Chordata > Mammalia > Primates > Hylobatidae > Nomascus > Nomascus leucogenys. The sequence goes on along the minus strand of NC_044394.1, from coordinate 255,429 downwards.
TGAAGGTCACCCGAGAAGCCAGGATGAGACGGTGGTTCCAAAACTCCTGATCTATGATAGTTTCCTCTGCACACCATAGCTGCTTAGGCGGGCAGAACGGCCTGTCATGACCGCCCTGGCACTAGGTGGAAGGCAGACATCACAGCTGCAGTCCTCCCTGCTACAGCACCAGAGCCGGGGCTCCCCTCTTCCACCACCAGCCTCCCAACCTCTCAACACCCTCAGATGACCACTAGGCATATTCACACATTTAAATATTGAGGACCCATTATGTGTCAGGCACCATGCTGGGCATAGCTCCCAAGCCGTGCAGAGTGGACAATGTCTACCCCCTCCCCAAGAGGCCATTGCCCATCACACCTGCTTGTGGCTTCCAGCCCAGACCAGCCAAACAGCAAGCGGGAGAGAGGGTTCTTTCTAAACCCGGGTCTTTCCACACAGTGGATTCCTATGGAGTGACTCATTTCCAGCCCATCAGCAGGAGAATGGTACAAAACGGCCTTCAGACCTTAGAAGATTCCAGGCACTGACTCCCAGTTAAATGACCCAAGTATCCTATTTTCTTTAAGGAAAATATGAGAAGGGTGGGGAAGAGTAAAGAGGCTAGAAAAGATCAGAGAGCAGGAGATTGGGGAAAGGAGACCAGAGACCCCCTGGGGAATGGGGATGGGAGGTATGCAGCTCCTGGCATGACCCAGGCAAGCCAGACTCTGTAGGGCCCAGGGCAGGTGGAATCTTGCTTCTGGAATGAGAAGACTTTGGCCAGGCATGAAGAGGCCAGCATGAATGTTCAGGAACCTATGGACCTTCCTCCCAGCTAGTCGCAGCCATAGCCCATCTCTGTTCTGACTCCCAAGCCACATGCCCTCCCCCATAGCCCATGACTCCCTCAATCCCTGACAGCCCTCCCCCTTGTCTTCTCCACCACCCAGGCCCTTCTGCCCTAGACTCACATGCTTGCTCGCCACCTGTCCGTGGTACCCCGAGAGTCCTAATGCACTGCAGTTTCCCTAACCCCCACCCCCTTACAAGAATAAGAGGGTTTAAAAAAAAAAGTTCTAGGTTTTTGGGGTAAGCAGATGACAGAGAGGAAATAAAAAGTGCTCTGTTTCCACAGAATTGTTTTTCTGAGTAGAGCCGGAGTGCAGTGGATCTCTCCCCAGAATGGGAGTCAGCCAGGGGTCACCCTGGAAAAAGGGGGACAGGAAGGGAGCCATCATTTGGAAAGGGAAAGACACAGTTTCCCTTAAGAACTGGTCTGCTTTCCCCATGCAGGTCCCCTCCTCCCCTCTGCAGGGAAAGGGGGGTCTGGAAGGAGCCCATGTGAGCAAATGTCTTGTGTGGAGGGAGTAGATCTCTGAGGAAGAGGGGCTCCCAGGACATCTGCTTGGACCCCTCTAATGGCAGAGTTCCACCAAGTTAGTCATCTGTGCACTTGTCGACCTCTCCTGCTGAGCTGGGGCTCCTGACAGGCAGGGGCACTCTAATACGTCTTTAGATCCCCTACGGAGCTTGCTGTAGTGCCTGGCACAGAGCAGATGATCAATACCTGGGAAGACTGAATGAATGAACGAACGAATCAACAAATCAATCAGTCTCCCTGCCTAGAAGCCAGATGTGTGTCCCCATTCAGGTTTTCCTGCCTTGTTTCCCTTGATAGAGGTGAACTGCTTATAACTGGGGGAAGGTACAGAAGTGACCCCACAGAGGAGCTGCCCCTCTTTCTGTCCCCACCTTACCCAGGCTCAGACTGGATGCTCTTACGGGCAAAGTCTGCCCTCAAATAACCTCATGCACAGCTCTTGACCATGTCAGCCCCTTCTTAAGGGTCCCTTGGCAATTCAGCCTACTTCCAAGTAACATCCTGCCCACCCTCTACAGCTCTCCTTCCACGCCAGGTAAGCATAAACGGACAGGGAAGAGACCAAGGCACACGACAATTTGGGACAATCTGAATAGAGGAATAATTAATGGGGGGGGTCTTTCACTCTTCTCAGAGTAGGGCTCGTTTCCTTGGGAACATGGCAGTATGTCACTGTGTGATGTTCTTCTGTTGCCATAACGACAGGAGGATGTGTCACCAGTGGTGTGGATTTGTTGTCATGGTAATTAAAGAGACCCCTCTCACATGATCTCCCCTTACTGAGGCTGTTGTCTTGTCCTTATGCAGGGGAGGAGAATCAGGGAGACCCACAGGTTATCAGGTTGGGGGGAAACCGTGTGACAGATCCCCATGGTAACCAAGGGAACGGGGGACACTGGTTGCCATAGTGACTATGAGAGACCTGTGCAGTCACATGTCTACTGTTGCTATGGTGACTGTCCGGGCTGGAGTGGATCCCAAAGAGGGGTAGGAGAGGGGAGGATCTTTCTTCTCCCCACAACCCACCATCAAAAGCAGAGAAAAAGGAAACGGCAGAGAGAGGAACCCCACTTCCATCCCTCCTCCTTTCCTCCCTCCTGGGAGAGAGAATTAGAGCATGTTATCTCCACAAATGAGTCCTCTGTGTGGGGCTTTATCTAGATAGAGCCCTTGCTTAGCCTGGCAGCCGCAAGGGTGAGGAAAGTAGGGAGAGGAGGGGGTGGCTGGGACACCTCTAGGGGCACAGGGGCTTTGGGCATGAGCTGAGAAGGGAAGCAGGCCCTCCAGCTGCCCCATTCCCACCTAGGAGCCTGGAAATGTGAGATTAAGGAACGTTGAAGAGAAAATGGGCCTGGACCCAGGAGTCCTGGCCTTCTAGTAAATGAGGAGGTGGGGGGGGGAGGTCCTTGCCTCACCCATCCCACAGAGAGGCTCCCGGTGTCTATCGGATTCGGCAACCCCTAGGGTAACTGGGGATGTAGGGGCTCCGCCCTGCTCCAAAGCTCAAAGGGGGATTCCCCCAGCAGAACCCCCCCACTCCTACAAGCCTATTTCCCTGTGCTTCCCCCTCACCACGCTTCAGTGCATGGGTGTAGGGGGAGAGAGGCTTCCAGCTGAATTGAAAACTGAAGCTCACAGAAAGGCAGCCGGCTCCACCCAGAGACAGAGACATGAGACACAGAGACACAAGAGAGACGGCCTGCTGGAATCTTTGGAAGGGGAAATAGGCCAGAAATCTGATTCAAACGTCTGTGACTCTGTGTGTGTGTGTGCGTGTGTGCGTGTGTGTGCGCGCGCGTGCGCATGTCTGCGTGTGAGCAGTTGTGTCTGTCGCCATCCTGGCTGAGGCAGGCAGGGCGGGGTGAGTGCTGGGCGGGAGCAGGCGAGGGTGAGGGGGGGCTGTGTGGTGGGGGTAATCCCAGGAATGGCTCCAACTGGCACTACGGGTGATGGGGAGTCCCCCAGCAAAGTGGTGGAGCAGAGCGGGTGGGAAGGAGTGTGTGTGTGACCCAGAAGGAAAGTGGGCCTGGGGCAGAAAGCATGCCAAGGGGTGATCTGGCCCCCCTCAATCCCATTCAATTCTCCAGCCCCAGCCCTTCTCCCCAGAATCTCCTCTGGCGAGCTTAGGGTTTGGAAATTAAATTGGAGGAGGGAATTGATGAAGAGACAGGAAGAACACTCCCCCCACCATTTCCTCTGAGGACAGAAATGGAGAATTCTCCCTAGGTAAGAGAAATAGGCAGACTGGGGGCATTGGGACAGTGTGGCAAGGAAGGCTCCAGAAACTCCTGTGCCCCCACCTCTCTAGAGGGACACACTCAGACACACAGAGTGACGCACAGTCACTCACTCACACTCACTTCTGGAAGCCATTAGGGCTCCTGCCGTTCAGGCCTCCCCCCTCTCCTCCCCCACTCCTGGCAGGCTCCCCTCTCCCCCTCTGGCCGCCCCCCCACCCCCCTCTCTCGGCATCCCAAATGCCAGCCTGTGATTTCCAAATGAGAAAAAGCTGTGCTGGGCTCTGAGCTTGGAGAAACTCCTACACAAACTTCCAGATGTGACACAACAGCCAGAGAGGGAATGCGGAGGAACTCCTCCCCGAGAGGGGAGTGCGCTCCCTCACACTTGCAGGAACACATATTGGAAAGGCCAGCATGCTCCCCTTCGATCTGAGGCAGGGGTGACTGTCTGCCAGTACCCCTGCTCTCCACACCAAAGCTTGCACTTCTGTGCCTTTTGCTGTCCTCCCTTGCAACAGACACACACACACACACACACACCACACACACACACACACACACTTCCTACCTGGGTCTAGATCTCTCTAGGAAACCTGGTCTCTTAAAAAGGAGAGGCCAAGAAGTAGAATGTGCCAAGAAAAGCCTAACTAGCTTCAGTTAGTTGGGGGGTGGAGGGGAGTGTCCTTATGTCCCTCTGGCTCAGAGGTGTAGATGGACCCTCCTGAAGCCTTCGGGGAGTCACAGACACCACAAAGAGAAAAAAGGAGGCCCAGGAGGCAGTTCAGAGTCCCTCTGGCAGCAAAAATACAGGTGTCTCTTGGTACTTGGGTAGGATGGCAGTGGTGAGGGGCACAGCTTAGGCAGTCCCCTGCCAAAAAATTGTTCTCAACCCATCCTCAGCCAACCCAGGCTTCTCCAGACCTAGTAATTCTGATGCCCCACACCTGACTACCACTCCCCCGGGGGAAGCTGCTCCCCAACTCCCAAGGTGAGTGCTGTCCTCCCACATCTCCCACATCTCCTGCCAGGCCTCAACACTTGCCCCCGTCCAGAACCCTCAGTGAAGGAGTCTGCCTCCAGACCCTCCACTAGCACCTGGAGATAGGGCAGGCGAGAAGAGATGCTAGCCTAGAGGTCTGTTTTCAGGGAGAGGGGAGAGAAGAGCTCTCTCTACCTCCCCTGGGACCCTTGAGAAGGAGGACATAGAGGTTGATGCTTTTTCCCATTCGTGGAAGGGGTAAATGGTTAGGGGCAGAGAGGAGAGTTGCTCAGAACCCATCCTTTCCAGCCATATCAGTTCTCCATCTCCATCCCTGCCTTGGAGAAAGGGGCCTGGGGGTGGGGGCTCAAACCTCAAGATTGTGCCTATTCAGCAGGAACACAGACCTCTGAGGCCTGCACCTCTCTTTCTGCAGCTCAGAGAGAAAGGAAGAAGGGGCAGTGGATGAGGAGAGGGTGTGATGAGGGGAGCTTCCCAAAGACCCACAAGGTGTAGAGGATGGGGGAGGGGGGGCCACAAGCTCGTCCCTGCTTTGCGCACTAGAGGCAGCAGAGCTGCAGAGAGTGAGGGCGGCACCAACTTTCCACCCCCCCTTCCCCAAAGCAGAGTCCCTGCTAAGCTCACAGGGGCTACAAGGGAGACCTGGGGTCTCCCACCCTGGGTCTATAAGAACCTCTGAGCTGGAAGGAAGGAGCCCAGAGAAGCTGTACAGACCTGGGACGGCAGCAACACCTCCCCTCCACCTTTCCTTCCCCTGGTGGCAGGACCCACTGGGGAGTTTGGGGCCAGGCGTCTGTCAAGTGGCGCTTTGAGCTAGGATCTGACCTGGCTGGGGTCTCCCCTACCACTCCAGCCTGGGCAGACAGGCGGCAGTGCTAAATCCATCTCCCTGGAATGTGGGGCTTGCATTCCCCAAACCTATCCGCGGTGTCTACACTGGGGCGGTGGACCTGAGTCCTCCTTAGTGAACACACTCACAGTATTACTGTCCCCCCAATACTTTCGCAGGCCTGCAGTCCCCCATACCTGGTCTGCAGGAGCACTCTTTATTTGTGAAAGGGGAGGAGTAACCTGGACCAGCATAACCCCATCCCCCACTTGCTAAAAAAGCTCTTGACACAGTCTTTCCCTCCACAAGAAAAATCCAGCACAAAACTCCCCAGCCCAATCTTAAGCACCCTGCATCGAATGGAGATCGGGTAGGAGGCACCCGCGGCACTGGCTCTAGCGGAAAGGGGCTCCACTCCCAGCTCCGGGGGCAGACAGCTCCCCGCCACCACATCTTGTTCTCATTCTGCGCCCCTGACATCAGCCACCGCCGGAATCTCCTTGTTGTGCCTCCAACCCGCGAGGTGGGGGGTGAGGTGGGCCAGGACCTGGTCCCCGCCCCCCAACATCTCCCTCTGGGTCAGTAAAAATCTCAGCCTCAAGGACCAGGTGGGGGGGATCAGACCCTAGAATCCGCCCCAAACTTTGGGGCGGGGGAAGGAGGGAAACCCAGGAGATTGCGGTCCCCCCTCCTCCGTCCCCGCAGCTTCCTCCCCACCGCCCCCACCCCCTCCACCACCACCACCAAACTCGGAAACCAAACCCAGCTCTCTAACCGGCGCGGGCAGAGTACAGCTCCCAGGCTCCCGAAGCTTCCCACATCTGGAGGATGACGACCCTCCCCTGTCCACATCTGGAGGGCGTCCAGCTGCGAGCCAGCGGGGCACAGCTCTCTTCTCCTGGCCTGGATCCCACCCCCCACCCAGGAGGACTGAGGTGTGTGTACGCAGGTGGGGTAAGCCCGGGTTACCGACGAGACCTGCTCGCGTCTCCGCTCCCACTCTGGTGCCCCCTCCCCTCCCTGGCAGCCCCCCTCGCATCCGCCCACCCTCCGGTCTCACTTCTCCGACTCACCTGGCGGTGGGTCCTCTTCCCCCCCGACCCCGGCAGTGCGGCCCGTCCCCCTTCCGACCCCGCGCCTGGCCGTCGTGCCCCGAAGGATATGGGTTACAGACCGTGCGGAGACACCAGCTCCGCGGGCGGCTGTCCTGGCTCAAGTAGAAGAAAACCACCGGGGCCAGCGCCGGGTACGGCAGCCCCTCCGCCTCGGAGTCCGCGCTGCCCGGGTCCTTTTCTGCTGACCCCGGCCCGGCCGGCCCCGGCCCTCGACAGGTCGTTGAGCCGCATGAAGCTCCGGGGCTGTCCCGACTCCTCGGCGCCCGCTCCATCCTCCTCCTCGTCCATCCTCTGGCCAGCCGGGGCCCCGGGCGGTCCGGAGAGGGGCAAGCGGCGCCCCTCCGAGGAGGTGTCCTCACGCAACCCGGGGGCCCCGGCGGGGGCACATCTGGGGGGCTCTAGGGCGCAAGCTGAGTCCCCGGGAGGGCCAGTTCAGCCCAGCTCCCCCTGCCCGCAGGGGCATGCTGCCCGCGGGGCGCCGGGGCGCAGGGAAACCCCGCCCGGCGCGAGTCCCGCTTCCCCTGCGCCCCTGGGGCTCCCCGGGCCAGCCGGCCGGCCCCCCCTCACTTTGTTCCGGCTTCTTCGCTTCGCGCCCAGGCTCCGGTTGCCGGATTCGGCGCTACCTTCGGCGAAGCCGCCCCGAGAGGGCGAGCGAAAAGGGGGGCAGCGGCGGAGGGCGGGGGTCCGGGGAGGGGCGCCCCCTCTTCCCGCGGCACAGCTGGAACCGGATCTAAGGGGTCAGCATCGTCCCGGCTCCGCGCCAGGCGGAGGGGGAGGGGAGGAGGGATCTCTTTAGGGGTGGGCTTGGAGCGGGTGGGGGCGGCTTCTTCCCCCGCCCCGCGGCGGGCTCACTGTCCGGGAGGGGCGGGGAGACAGTGGGGGGCAGTCCCGGGCGGGAGTGGAGGCGGAGATGCCGCCGCCGCAGCCGCCGCGGTGGCTGCCGCTGCCGTAGCTGTCGCCGGCGCCACTGCCTCCTCCTCCGGCCGAGACGCGGAGCGAGCGAGCGAAAGCTGCTGCGAGGAGCGCGGCGCACACCACAGCTGGATCCCTCACTCCAACTTCAAGCCTCGGCCCCGCCCCCAGACAGCCCCTCAGCCAATCGCCGGACGCCGCCGGCCCCGAGCCGCGCGCCCATTGGCCCTCCGCCGTGGCAGTGCGGGCGGGAGCGCAGGGAGAGAACCACAGCTGGAATCCGATTCCCACCCCAAAACCCAGGACCGCCCCTCTCCCCTCCCCTTGCCCCTGGGTCCGCTCCCCAAGGCTGAAGCCAATCAGACTGCTGCCCAGACCGAACCCACTTTCCTATTGGCCGTTGGGGTCTTTGGGACTCCCTTGGAGGGAGCCCGAAGAATCAGAGTATTCGGCGCGGGGTCCTGGCGTAGGGCTGCAGGCCCCAGGCATCCTTTGTCCACGACCCCTGATTTGGGCAGCAGCCGGAGGGCGGAGCTCAGCTCTGGGCGGGCTTGGGGAAGAAAGGAGACAGGCGGCACGGGGGTGAGGGTTGTGACCAGGGGGTCCCAGAGCGAAATCTCAGGTCTCCACCTGGTTAATCTCCCATCCTGGAGTCGAGCTTGGCTGCGGGACTGGGGAAGGGAAGGAGCGGAGCTGGATGTCCTGAGGGTGGGGCTTCAGGCTGGAGGGGCCCAGTCTCGGAGAAACGGGCGGAGCTCGAGAAAGGCTAGGGCAGGCATGGTCTGGGCGTGGCCTCCACAAATCTCTTGGGCTTACTGGTCATGCTCCCTAGTCCAATTCTGAGACTTCGACCCTGACCTCGTAACCCTAACCCGCTGGACCTGACATCACGTTGACGCTCCTGGGCTTCATCCCCTTGCCCCTAGGGACCTTTTGAAGGGCGTGGACTCCACGCAGGGGCTTCGTGCTTGAACACGTGGCCCCAGGCAGGTCGCGCTGGACCGCAGAGCCGGGATCCCCAGGAGGGGCTGCGGAACAGAGCGAGGACCCCTAAGAAGGAACCTGTGGGGGTCTCGAGTGTGTGGGAGGGGGCGGAAGCACAGAGCTGGGCTTTATCGACTCGACCTTCAAAGTCCCCACCACCGCCACCCGCCAACTTTGTGCCTCAGTTTCTCTTAAGTCCCTGTGTGGCTTAGGGAAAGGGCGTCCGCGGAACTGGAACTTCGCGGGTCTGCCGCCTTCACTCACCTTCACCCTACCGGCAGCGGGCCCTCGTGGGTTTGTGCTTTCCACGCGCGCACACGCACGCGCAGACCCCGGCCCTTGCCCCGCCTACCTCCCCGAGTTCTGGGGCTCAGTCGGCTCTAGCTCTCTCCTGCCGCCGGCGCCACTCCAGAAAGCTGTGGGTACCCGGGAGCGGAGCGCCGCGGGTGTGCTGGGCGCCGGTGGAGGGGGGCACAGCGAGGATTAGACAGACGCCGGGAAGCACTTCCCCAACATCTGCGAGAGGTAGACACGGCGGAACCTAGTGGGTCAGTCAGTTCCCTCTCCGGAGATTTTGGGGCGCTTGCGCCACTGCGGAGAGGCGGAGGGATGGGCGGGATGACCTCCATCACCACCCCTCACGTTGCTGAGGCCATCACCCCTGGGCGTTGTTCACTCTCCTAAGGCCGCGCCACCCACGCAGCCCCCGCCACCTCCCGCCCCCGCAGAGGGTTGGGGTCGTCTCAGTTCCCGCCCCGGCCGATGGGGGGAGGGGATGGGGGAAGTGGCAGAGTGGCTGCTGCGCCGTCGTCTCCCTGGTTGCCCTTTCGCCGAATCCATGCACCGAGTTGTGCAAATGAGGCCGGGCGGGCTCATTTGCATTTCATGCTAATGAGCAGATCCCCTAAGTGCCTTTTTTTCCTGGCGGGAGTCTCTGCTCTCATTCTGAGTATGCGGCGCCTGAGTCTTGAACCCCGTGCCGTCTTCTGGGAGAGGGGGGCTATTTATGGTTGCTCCGCGCGTCTGACACCTTCTTCCCTCCCCAGAGGCCGCAGTCTGCCGGGTCGGCCTGCCCTTCCCGCCAGGATAGAGGCCCTGGGGCTGGCGCGAGAAGTAGGGACACTCGTCACCCCTTCTTTGCAGAGGGGAAAATGAGGGCAGAGAGGCTGGCCCAGCCCAATGATCAGGTCCCCTGGTGGTCGGCAGGCCCCACACCCTCATCCATCATCTCGGCCACCCCTGGGCTCTGGACTGAACTCTGTTCTAGAACATGCCCTAAAGGAGGGCAGGCACAAACGCACCATCTGGATAAACTGAGATCCACATGCACTTCCCTGGGTTCAGGACCTAGGGGAGACCGGCCATGCAAGACAGGATCTGATCCCTGTACTCGGCATGTTGGGGCTGATGGCCAGTCGGAGATGCTTACCCTTAGCCTGAGTGCCAGAAAGGAGGCAGAGGCAGGACCCACAGGGAAGGCAAAGAAGACCTGAAACCATCTTTATTTAACTCCAGCCCTCCAAGCCTCAGCTCTGACATCACCTCCTCAGAGTGGCCTTCTTTCCAGCAAGTATTTCAATGTCACTTAAGTGCCAAGGTGCTTAGGATACAGCACCGAGCCAGACACAAGTCTGGAACTTCACAGCACTTAGCCCAGGCTGGGATTATATGTTTGTGTTTGTAGTAATGAAATGATCGTCTCCCCATCTAGGCTCTGTGTTCCCAGAGGGGCTATGTTCATTTTGCTCATTAGGGCCTTGTCTAGTGTCGGGCACAAAGTTGTTAGGTGAATGAATGACCTCAGGCAGGGAAAGAGAAACAAAGGGACAAGAAATTCCTTTCTTTGGGCCTCAGTTTCCCAACAAAGACAGTAAGCCTAACTAAGGGCTTTTGTGGGTTTGAGGAAGAACCCCCCCATATATACCCTGCTCAGCCAGCCCCTCCAGCCCCCTCCAGCCCTGCCTTTACCCCTCCCTCACAGCCCATCTGGCTCCCTGCGGAGCTAAGATAATCTTCCCATCTGTGATACCCTTTGCTCAGGGATGATACAACCATTATCCCATTTAGTCACCTTAACAGCCCTGAGAGCTGGGTGGGTGGCCCCTCACCTTTCAGATAAGGAAGGGGGGTGCTCAGAATGATGAAGTTACTTAAGTGGCTGCCCAAACAGTATGGCCCTGTCTCCAGTGACCCTGGCCCACGGGTGTTCCGCTGGTAGAACCGGGGGCACACTCAAGAGGGACCAGCAAAGGGGAAGGGATGCTGCAGGAACCCTTACAATCCTGCTTCTGAGTGAGATTTACGTGGGACCCTGCCCCCTTTAGAAATTCAAGCACTCCTGGGAGAACTAACCCTTTAAGGAGGTAACTCCTTCTTCCCAACCCATTTACAGAATCCCATCATCTCATCCCAGGAGGGAGAGAGGAGATGCCGAGCAGAAAGCAGACTGGCTGCAGGGACAGAAGACACCAAGGACACCCTCCCCCACAGCTGCGCCTGGACCTCCTGCGAGAAGAGGAAGCCTTAGGGGTCTTTATTGTACCCTCAAGACCCCGGAAAGAACCAGAAGTGCTGAGGGGTCGCAGGCAGGTCTCTTACCCTCTCTGGGCCTCGAATATTTATCCATACGAGGCTGAAGATACCTGCCTCACAACTCATTCATGAGGGTCAACGGGACAACAGTGGCAAGAGGGCTTGGCACACTGCCCAGCCTGTTCCAAAGCCAGGGCTGGGGCTGCCAAAAAGGCCACCTGTGCTTCACCATGCTCCATCCTCCCTCCCTTCCACCTCCCCAGGCCGGGCTGCACTTGTCCAGCTCTCTGACTTCCTGGCAAGGTTGAGTGGGCTCCAGCTAGGAAGGGGCCAGCTGACCTTGTTGGCCGGAGCACTAATCCCCTCCAGATGGGCCGGTGGCTTGCACTGAGGGCCTGGCTGCCCAGACAGAGCTGACTCTGGTCCCAGTGACCATGTGTGGCTATGTGTGACCGTGTGGAGGAAGCAACTCCATCCAGTCTCCCGGTTCCTTCCTGCTTCACTCCTCCCCACTGCTGACATCCCCCACAAGCAGTGGCCCCACGAAGGCCATCTTGTCTCCAGTAGCCTCTTTTGGCTCTCTGTGTTGCTCAGCTGGGGGGCTGAGGATGCCTGGCTCAGCCGATTCCCAAAGGCCTCAGAGGGACAGCTCCTCCCCCTGCTTCCCCCACCCACTGTCAGCCCCATCACTCTGCACCTGCCCTTCCCAAAGCATGTGTCCCAGTCCCCATCTCTCAACCCAATGGAGCTAGATGGGGTTTCTGGAGCCTGGGAAGATGTATGTGTCAAGGACAGGACTCAGGAGCATTTCCCAACATTTAGGGGAAAGGATGAGGTCACAGGAAGGCTTTCTCTGCAGCAAGAAGGATTCAGATAGATTTGGGGAAGGACTTCCAACCCAACAGATGTTCCAAACGAAAGAGAACTCTTTCTTTGGACCAGCTTGTATGAAAGCAGACGAATGGACAACATGACCTCCTGCAAGGAGGCCTTGCTTCCATCCTTTCGAGGCTGGGGCTAGATGGATACCCCAAAAGAAATGTCTTAGTCGTGACAATAGCAGCTCCCACAATGCACCAGGGCATATGCAAAGTCACCATTCTGTGAAATATAAAAGCTCATATAAAGCATCTCTGCCCCCTTTCCAGCTCAACACAAGGAGACAATGGAGAGGGGAGGGCAGGTTCCCTTCTTAACCTCTTTCTGAGGGCAAGGATTGGGCTTTCTCCCTCCTGGGCCAGTCCACACCCCCATGCCCACCCCTGGGCATCTTTACGTGGTTTTAGTCCCCTGACCTCAGTTCAGGGGACTAAATTCATTCAGGCTACAATGACCATGGAAGGGAAAGGGGCAGTCTGCTGACCCCTGGAAGATGAAGGAGAAATGGGAGAAGGCAGAGGGGTCAGGTGGGGGCTGCCAGAGGAAGTGGCCCTGAGCTGCTGGTTCCCAGGCTGAAGCCTGAAGCCCCTCCCTCATAAGCAAAGCTGAGGCCCTCAGGTTACCACGGGACACTGTTAAGTTTATTCTAGGGTGAGTGGGTGCCCAAGCGGGGCAGTGAGTATGGCCGAGGTCACCTGGTGGCGGGGTGCTCAGGGATGGCCACAGGTTCTATAGGGCCCTGCAGGGCCTGAGTCTCTAGTAGGTTGGGATGCTTCACCTTCTGCCCTAGCCCAAGGGGGTTGGGGCAGTCATGGATGTAGCAGTTTTCGTAATTCGCAGGGATCAGTGATGGGCATTGAGCAGGCTTGATTCTCACACACATATGCAGTGGCCTGGTCTTCCAACCGTCGGAGGGTACTCAGGAAAGGCAGCTGGCGGGACAGGAAGCTCGAGGGGTCCCCATCAGCCAGAATCAGCACCTAGGGCAGCAGCAGAGCAGGGAGAGTCACCTGTTGGGGTGGGGTCACCTGCCCATTGGCAAGGCCCACTGGGAAGTTCCCTCTTCCCAACATTCCGAGGGCAAGGAGATGTTGAGGAGCTGAGGATGGGAGGGGGCAGCTCTGGGGAGGTGGCAGGTTGGGCTCACAGGGACGGGTACCTTGTTAGGAATGTAGACAGAGTGGACGCACCGCACCAGAGCCTTGGTGTCCTTGGCCTGGCGGTCTCCACAGATCACGATCTGACCGGAATAGAAAGGTCACTCCGGTGTGTCAGGGGAGGGAGGGCTGAGCCCTAGACCACCAGGGCTTCCCCATCCTCCCTCCACCCCACCCTATATCCCTAAGAAGGAACAGGGACTCATCTCAGCTGCCAGGATGAGTTAATGCTTGGCAAGTGGGAGCACACACACACTCACACACGAGAATACCGAAGTGGAAATGTCATACGTATACACAATGTTACAGATACAAACACGGGGAGACACACACCCAGAAGACCCAGAGCACACAGAGACCCATCCAGACAGACACAGAGTAGTCACACACACGCACACACACACACAGTAGATGCCCACACAGAGGCAGATACCACACACACAAACACCAGACACACACGCATGCAGGCAGACACAGAGGCAAACCTGCAGATGGGGCATCCACATGCAGACAGACAAACGCACACGACGAACACTCACACCAGCATCCCCCTCAAAGGTAGGTGCATAGACACACACCTCCAGGGTCACACACACCCAGTACACACACACCAATAACACAGTATGGACAGAAGCAATTACACTGACACCACGACGTACACAGAAACACTTCATCAGCCACCTCGGACTCATGTTAACTTCTGCCTCCCTGTCTGACAGATGCCTCCACGCGCCTGCACACACACAGACCTGAGCTCCGGGGACAGCCCAGGAACCCCACCCCCTGTTCCCATCTGCCGTCACAGCCCCCGCTTCCCTCCCACCCGAGGTCCCAGCCCAGATGCCCTCACCCCCACCTGCTTGAGGGTCTGCTGCTGGGCTGAGAGGGCGCGGACCATCTCGGGCAATGCCACCGGGACACGGCGCATGCGCTCGGAGAAGGCGGTCAATAGGCACACACACTTGTCCATCCAGTCCTTGTGGCCCGTGAAGCCATGGAGCCGGAGCAGGTTGTGGGCTGACACGGAATTGGCGCTGGGCTCTGCGCCATCCTGGTCTGCAGCACACAGGGAGGCAGGGGGTAGGGGTAAGGGCGGGTCACTGAGTCCCAGGACCCTGCCCAGGACTGCATCCAGGGCCACTTGGGGGATGGGACAGAGAAAAGGCCCTGCCCATCCCGCCCCTGCCGGCCTCAGCATTCTCCTCGGTGCCCTCCTGGAACACGCGGGCCCTGCCTGTCCTCCAGGATATAGGCTGCCCGCTCCAGGCCTGTCATGCGCTGCTCCCTATGCCTGAACTCTCTCCACAGCTTCTCCATGGCCACATGGCCCCTTTCCCTCCAGGCCTTGGTTAAATGACACCTGTCACATGTGTCCTCTAATCTCCCCCTAGGCTGAGTTGGGCCTCCTCTGTGGTTCTCTCCCAAGGCCCTTTCACTCACTCAGTTAACATTTATTAAGCACTTACAATGTGCCAGAACCACACTAGACCCTGGGGATACAACACTGGCAGAAAGTCCTGATCTTTGAGGAGCTAAAATCTGAGTTTCGGGAAAGAAACCTTTAACCACAGACAAGGCACATGGGTGATAGGGAGCAGGTACACATAGAGCGTCCTACTTCTTCATGGCATTCACCACAATTTTAACTACACATTTGTGCATGTGTTTTTGCATTATTACCGCATATTCGCTGTCTCCCCTACCATACTGTAAGCTTCATGAGGGCAGGGACCAAGTGAGCCTTGGTCAATATCTGAATCCATGGGTGTCAGTTACTGTGCTAAGCATGTTTACAGAACAGCTAAATTCATCTTTACATCAACCCTGTAAGGTAGTACCAATGTTAGCTCCATTTTACTTATTAAGAAACAGGCCAGGCATGGTGGCTCTCACCTGTAATCCCAGCACTTTGGGAGGCCGAGGTGGGCAGATCACTTGAGCCCAGTAGTTTGAGACCAGCCGGGCAACATGGAGAAATCCCATCTCTACAAAAAATTAGCCAGGCATGGTAGTGCATGCCTATAGTCCTAGCTACTCAGGAGGCTGAGGTGGGAGAACTGATACAGCCCTGGAGGCAAGGTTGCTGTGAGCCAAGATCATGCCACTGCATTCCAGCCTGGGTGACAGTGAGACCCTTTCTCAAAAAAAAAAAAAAAAAGAAGAAAGAGAGAAAGAAAAGGAAAGAAAGAAAGGAAGAAAGGAAAGAGAAAGAGAGGAAGAGAGAAAGAAAGGAAGAAAGAAAGAAAGAAAAAGAAAAGAAAAGGAAGGAAACAAAACACGCTGAGTGTAGTGGTTCACGCCTATAATCTCAGCACTTCGGGAAGCCGAGGTGGGAGGATCACTTGAGCCCAGGAGTTCAAGGTCAGCCTGGGCAACATAGCAAGACTCTGTCTCTATTTAAAAAAAAGGAAATTGAGATTCAGAAATATTACAGCAGCCAAAAATCACACCATTAATAAGTAGCAGAGACACAAAGCCAGGAGGGCTCCTGCCCACACCAGCTCTTCACCCACGCTGCACTTACACCTCCCAGGACCCCAGACTAGCCCTGCACCCCCACTGACCGTCCTTCAGACGCAGGGGCAGGCCAGCCCCCAGCTCAGCCTCACTGCAGAAGTAGCCGCCACCCTGGGAGTCCCAAAAGAGCTTGTCCTGTGTGTCCTGCAGCCGCAGAGCCCACTCGAGCCACGCACTCTCCTGTGAGGCCTCATACAGGTCCAGCAGGCCCCGCACCACGAAGGCGTAGTCCTCCAGGAAGCCCCAGCAGGGCGGGTTGCTGGGGGACAGGCATTAGGGGAGGGGCTGGGGAGAGCCCCAGGAGAGAGGGCCTTTCCCAGAGGAGGCCCTTTCATGCATTTGTTCACTTAACCCTCCAGATGAACCCTCCTGGGCAGGTGCCATCAGCCCACTTCCCAGATGAGTAAATGGGCCCAGGGAGGCTACAAACTCACAGCAAGCACCTGAAAGAGCCAGGACTGGAGTCCACGAGGAGGGGAGAAGTAGGGCAGAGGTAGGCTGGGGACGCGTGGGGAGATGAGCCCTCCCGGTCTACCCAGCCCCCAACCTGTGCTCCACAGTCCCCCCAGAGCCGGTGTAGCAGGTCCGTATCAGGCGGCCACTGGCCACATCAAACATGTGCCGCTTCAGGAACTTGGCACCATTGGTGGCATAGTTGATCAGCCTGTCTTGGCCCAGGACAGCCCCAGTCACAGCATAGCCTGACACCATCAAGCCTGGAGCCAGGAGAGACAAGTAGTGGTGAGACGCTGGCCAGGACCCTCCAGGCATGTCCACCCCATCACCTCAGGCCCCAACTCCTCCCTGGAGCCGTGGGTGATCCCTAAGATCTTGGGTTCCGGGACCAGACATGGCGGGGTTCCCAGCCCTTGTGTGTGACCTTGGGCGGGTTACTAAGCTCCTTAAGCCTCTTTTGTCAACTGAGAATAATAACGCTAATAAAGGGAGCGTGAGCATTTAGCAGGTGCTGGACAGACAGGGGCTTTGTAAAGGGGGATCCTACAGATAGGCTCGGTCTCAGATGCGCTGCCCCACCATTCCAGGCAGCCAGCATCTTGTTGTCCAGGTGCGGCTTGGGCCGATGCTTCCGGGCCTGGAAGAGCTTCTCCAGCCCTGTATTGAGCAAGGTCCTCACAGCCTCCACATCCAAGCCAAAGCGGGCAGCAGTCAGCTCCAGCGAGTACCGGACGGTCAGCACATTCTGACCCTGCAGCTCCCCCTTGGGGTCCTGAGGAGAATGGCCTTTGTCTGCGAGCTCACACCTGGCAGGCACCAGGGCCCGTCAGGTGACCCCAGAAGTCCTCACCTGACTGGGGCTGATGTTACCAGCCTCTGTGAGGCCGTAGTGCTTCATGAGGAGCTGGCCTGAGGTCAGCGGCTCGGTGGCACCTGGCACAGGCTCTGGGAGGAGCTGCTGAACCTCTTTGACCGTCCACACATAGTAGGCGCCCTCTTTGGGCTGCATGTCCCGCTCTGGAGGCGAGTCTGCATCTTCTGCGCTATAGAAGCCTCCGGACTGTGGGGAGGGGAGAGTTGGCTGGCCGCGGCCCACAGGGCAGTGGAGCCCCAACCCCTCCCACAGCCAGGCCCGCCTGCCACCACGGACACACACCCGGTGGCTCAGGCTCCGAGCCACGTACTGCAGGATGCCTTTGGCCACGTCAGAGTAGAATTCATCACCAGAGAGCTAAGAAAGGGAAGAAAGGAGACTGTGAACAGAGGTCACTGGGGAGGCCCAGGTGGAAGGCGGCAACATTCTCTGAGGCAGGTGGGGGAGGGAAGCCTGGGTAGTGGGTACATGGGAGGGAACAGGGGATTCAGATTAAGAGGAGCCACAGTCACCAGGAAGGCCTTGGGAGGGGCAGCCAGAGTGAGATGCCTGTTCTCTGGGCTGGGGTCAGGGGTCACCTGGAAGGCCTGCGAATAGGCCACAGCGAGCTGTGCCTGGTCATAGAGCATCTTCTCAAAGTGAGGGACATGCCACTGGCAGTCTGTGGAGTAGCGGTGAAAGCCCTGTGCGGATACAAAGCTGGAGGCCAGTCCCAGCCTCTGCCCCACCCCACAGCTCCCTGCTGCCCCTCCAGGGAATACCCAGTGCCTGTCACCTGCCCCACATGGTCCCGGATGCCCCCGTTAGCCATCATTTTCAGGGTATGCAAGGCCATCTGCTGGGCCCGAGAGCCATCCTGAGTCAGTCGATGGCTGAGCCAGTAGGAGAACAGAAAGCTCAGGATCACTGTGGGGGCACCAAGAACATGCGGGTGAGAGAATGGGAAAGTGGGTAGAGAGATCGGGGTGGTCAGGAGGCCTTGGGCCAGGCAGAGGCTGGGAGTTCACTCAACAGGCAGTCTCTGGACAGGCTGTGAGGTCAACAGTCAACCCACAGGACAGAAGGTAATAGCCTAAGCCAGAGGTCAGATTATCATTGGCTCACAGAGGACCAGTAAGTTACTTGTCCCCCCAGAGCCCAGAATGTCATTAGCCAAGCCAGGGTCACTGGGTCACTGACCAAGTCAGGGGACAGAAGGTCATCATCTAGGTTAAGATGAGAGGGTCACTGCTGACACCGGCAGTCGGGTCTTCACCGATAGCTACCGACAGGCTAGGGGCAAGGAGGTCACTGCCAGTCAGGAGGACAGGAAGCTACGGGTGAGGCCAGGAGCCAGTAGGTCCCTGACCAGCATAGGAATCAGAAGGCCAAAACCTGGGCTAAGGCAGGCATGGGGCACTGACCCGGCGTGGGAAACTTGGGGGCCTCAGCGAAGCCACCGTATTCCTCATCATAGCCCTCGTCCAGCTGCTGGAAGCAGCGATTGCTCATGGTGGCGGCAGAGGGCGGCAGCTGGCGGTCACCCACGCTGATCTCTGATCGGGCCAGCAGGGCGGTGGTGACACGCTGGCTGCTTTCTAGCAGGGTGTTCTTGTTCTGTTTCCACTGTGGGAGGTGGGGGCACACCTGGAGGTCAGCCAGGGGGAGGGGCTCTTGTTTCCTAGTCCCCCACCCTGGTCCCCCAGCTCCCCAAGGCACACCCACCTGCTCTCGTATTCTCAGCAACACTGTGCGGAAGCCGACTCGGGTCAAGCCATCCTCAGGAGGGAAATAGGTGCCTCCGACAAAGGGCTGGAGGTTGGGAGTCAGCCACACATTCATGGGCCAGCCCCCGCCACTGCTGGTGGCCTGGCGGAGAGAGGGCAAGGGTGAAGGGAGCTGCCCTGAGCCCACGTGGCGCATACACTCCCGAGGAGGGCTGCTCACCTGCACAAACGTCATGTACACCTTGTCCACGTCAGGCCGCTCCTCACGGTCCACCTTCACGCTCACAAAGTCCTCACTGAGCAGGCGGCCAATCTCCTCATTCTGGAAGGACTCCTTTTCCATCATGTGGCACCAGTGGCAGGTAGAGTACCCGACTGAACAGGGCCATGGGGAGAGGTCAGGGGGCCAGCAACGGGTCAGAGGGAGGCTGGCCAAGTAGCCCTGGCTGCATGGAAGACATCCTGGCCTCTAGTCTCCTGGTAGACCCGCCAAGCCAAGAGGACCCTCTCCCATCTACTGCCACTCCCTGCCCACACTCCCATATCAGGGAAGGTGGGAGCATTACCTGAGAGGAAAATTGGCTTGTTTTCTTTCCTGGCCTTGTCGAAGGCTTCCTGTCCCCAGGGGTACCTAGACCCAGCAGGGTGGGGCATCACTCAGTAGCCCAGAGGGTCTGGAGGGCCCAGGACCCCAGGAATTCCAGGCAGGGCCCCAGGAGAGGTGCTCACCAGTCCACAGGATTGTAGGCATGTTGTAGGAGGTATGGTGACTTCTCGTGGATCAGGCGGTTGGGGACCCTCTGGGGTGTAGATGAAGGATGGCTTCCCTTCCCTCCAGCAGGCATGGGCACTGAACTACTGACCGTCGCACTTCGGTCCTTGTCCCGGGAGGAGCTACCCCTGGTGAGGACTGGTGCGTCAGGCAAGCCAGGGGCCTCCACCCACCTTCTCCCAGGCCCCCCAGCACCTGCCCCATTCCACTCAGCACCCCAGTAGGACCCCTGCTCCCAGTCCAACCCACCTTTCTGAACCATGGGGGAGACTGTGGCCTTTGTGTTCCCCCTTATGTTTTTTGGGGGGTGAGGAGAGGTGGCTCATTGGGGGCTCCTTGCCGGTTAGTCTCCCCCAACCTCCTGGGCCTGGCGGTGGGAAGGATGGCTATGAGGTCAGGGCGGGTCACAATGGGCAGAATGGTTCTTGGGGCTCCATTCTTACCCCTCCCCAGGCCCCTCCCCGGGCCCTTCCTGGAGCAGCTGCTTGGAGGCATCTCTCTGGCAGGCCTGGGTGTGGCCCCACTGGAAGGCAGCCCACCGTTGGTGGCGGGACAGGCCAAGATCAGTAGGGTCTGGTACTGGACCAGGGGAGGGACAAACGGAGGAAACCAGACATGGGGACTCCCTCACTCAACGCCCACCTGCTGGGACTCCTGTGTGGCCATTTCCTGGGCCAGACCCCAGGACACCTAGGGAATCAGAGACCTCAGGGAGTTCAGCCTGGAAGTGGGACTGCAGGCAGACCTAAATAACGAAAGGTCCATGCAGCAATAAAGGACTGTGACAGGGCACAGGCTACTATTGGAGAAAGGCCCTTGACCCAGCATCCAGCACTGGGGTGCAAGGAAGGCTTCCTGGAAGCGGTGTCAGAACAGTCCCTGAGAAGCTGGCACTGCACTGGAAGGAAGGGGAGAGGAGGGAAGGGATGAGGAGGGGAGGGGAGGGGAGGGGAGGAGGGCCTTACTGCCAGGGCCAGGTCTCAGGAGCAGACCGGAGGTGGGGTTGGGGAAGGGCCAGGCATGCAGGGGTGGTCCAGACTGGCACTGGGGACCGGTGTCCGGAAGACCCTCCACTGGGCCCGCAGGCAAGCGCAGGGAGTGCCCTAGGGGCCCGCTTGCCCGCCTGTACCTGCGGCTTGCGGCGAGGCCTGCACTGGCGCGGGGCAGCAGAAGGACGCGGCCCAACCAGGCCCGCGCGCCCAGCATGGCTGCTCGGGGCCGTGGGCCCGGCCGCTAACGACAGGAAGGGAGGGCAGGAGGCTGCGAGGGGCGGGCCGGGCACCTACGGAGCCGCGGGCGGGTCTTCGCCCGGACTTGGGACAGTGTGGCTGGTCTCCGAGCGTCGCCCTGCGGCGGAGCGCAGAATTGCAGATCAGGCACCCCGGCCTTGGGAGGACCCATTCTGTGCATAAAATTGGGCTCTGCCCCTGCCTGCGGAGGACAGCCCTTCTCAAGGGAATAGGGAGAGTTGTGGGATCTAGGGCTGGGGGATGCTAGGGCCATGGGATGCCAGAGCTTCGGCTCATTTTGTCCAACCCCCGCCCATTTTACAAATGAGAAATGAGATCCAAGGCGAAGGCGTACCTTGGCCAGGTCCACCAGCTAACAAGCTTTGCTTTTTGCAGCCTCCTCGTCTCTAGGTCCTACTCAAATCCTACCCACTCCAGGAAGCCTTCCTTAAATAATACTGATGAGCCCATTTTATGTCTCATAGGTTACACATGGCCTCACTGGCTACATTCAGCCAATATTTATTAAGTGTCTGCTGCCTGCCACTCTGCAAGGCACTGATTATACAATGGTGGGCAGAGAGAAACAAGGCTCCTGCCCTCACATGGCTCACAGTCTGTTGAGAACGGCAGATTCGACAGCCATACCGATAAACACCCACGTGACAAGTCTGTGAGGGTATAACGTAACAAGTGACCTGATCTGGTGGAAGGGGCAAAGGATGAAGGCTTCCCTGAGGAAATCACATTTGTGAAGCCATGGAGAACGAGAGGAAGGAACTTGGAGGGTGCTCAGGGGGAGTGCTGGGGAAGGAGGCAGAGGCACAGTTTGTGCAAAGGCCCCGTGGCTTGGCAGTGAGTCAGGGCTGAGCAACTGCAGAAAGAGGGAAGACAGGGAGTAGATGAGGGCAGAGGCAAGATCTTGGAGAGACTCGTGAACTGTGAGAAGGGGATTTTTATTTTTTGAGACAGAGTCTCGCTCTGTCACCCAGGCTGGAGTGCAGTGGTGTGATCTCGCCTCACTGCAACCTCCGCATCCTGGGTTCAAGGCTGGTCTCGAACTCCTGACGTCAGGTGATCCATCTGCCTCGGCCTCCCAAAGTGCTGGGATTACGAGCATGAGCCACCGTGCCCGACACAATTTTTTTTTAGACGGAGTCTCGCTCTGTCGCCCAGGCTGGAGTGCAGTGGATCTTGGCTCTCTGCAACCTCTACCTGCTAGGTGCAAGCAATTCTTGTGCCTCAGCCTTCCAAGTAGCTGGGACTACAGGCGCGTGCCACCACGCCCAGCTAATTTTTGTATTTTTAGTAGAGACGGGGTTTTGCCATGTTGCCTAGGCTGGTCTCAAACTCCTGACCTCAAGTGATCCATCTGCCTCAGCCTCCCAAGTGCTGAGATTACAATTGTGAGCCACTGTGCCTGGCCAGAGAAGGGGATTTTTGATGAGAGTAGAAGCAAGCTATTGAAAGGCTTTAGTCAGGAGGGTGACCCTGTTGGATCTGCGTTTTGGAAAGATCCCACCAGCTTCCCAGTAGAGAATGAACTGGAAAGGGGCAAGAGTGAAAGCAGGGGCAGATAGGAGGCTATAGCAGCACCCGGGGGAAGATGGGGGAGCGGAGATGCAGAAAAGGGGATGGGCTGGAGGTCGGTCAAGGAGGAAACGTCGTCAGGATTGGCAGCAACAAAGAAGGCGGTGTCCAGGGTGACTTGCAAGGTGGGGCCATTCCCTCAAGAGAGGGCATGGGGTGGGGGTGGGGGGACAACTCATGGGGTTCATTGTTGGACCTGCGGGTTTGAGGTGTGCACATGGAGACAGAGATGACACTACTTGGAGGACAGAGGAGAGGCTTCAGGAGAGAGGATTGGGGATCTTGACTGTTGAGACCATGTGGGTGTGGAGCTGATCCAGGGAGACTATGCAGCGGAGCAGAGAAGAGGGCTCAGGTCCAGGCTTGAGTGAGCCTGTGAAAGACACGGAGGCAGGGTGTGGTGGCTCACACCTGTAATCCCAGCACTTTGGGAGGCCGAGGAGGGTGGATCACCTGAGGTCGGGGGTTTGAGGCCAACCTGACCAACATGGAGAAACCCCCATCTCTACTAAAAATACAAAATTAGCTGGGCACGGTGGCGCATGCCTGTAACCCTTGCTACTCGGGAGGCTGAAGCAGGAGAATCACTTGAACCCAGGAGGCGGAGGTTGCGGTGAGCCGAGATTTCACGATTGCACTCCAGCCTGGGCAACAAGAGCGAAACTCCGTCTCAAAAAAAAAAAAAAGAAAGAAAGAAAAAGAAAGACACAGAAGGGTGCAAAGGACAGCACCCCAGAGATGAAGGACAGAGTGCCTACATGTCAGACTCCTTAGGGGCCAGCCTGGCTGGGACAGAAAAATGTCCACTGGCTTCAGCAACATGGAGGCCATGGGTGTGCTTAGTGGGCGTCGTTCTAGTGAAGTCAGGCTGAGAGCAGAAGTCGCCGAGTCGGCTGAGGAGGAAGAGGAAAGGGAGGGGAAACAGAGAGAGATGATGGGTGCTTGACGTGAGGGCAAAGATGGGAAGACACTGTCAGGATGGATGGAGCTAATTAAGACACATTTCGATGGGAAGGATTCGTTTGAGAGAAAGTGGTGGACGCCATCAAGGATAGAAGAGATGGTGGTCCTGGGTGACTCTGAGAATGTGGGGTGTGGCGGGTTGTTGGAAGGGTTGGCTAGCCGGAGGGTCCAGCGGGTGCTCCAAAGAATATGTTTTGGCTAGAAGGAACGAGGTTAAGCTCAGAGAGCCGGAGGCCTGCCTTGAATGTAGAGGAATTTGGGGTGATGACAAACCTCTAAGTGTGACCATGGTGAGGGTCACTGAGAGGTCAAGGGGCCGTAAGGTCCTTGGATAATGGAGCAACTTGAAATTGAGGTAAGGGCTGGATGAGAAGACCATGAGCCAAGACCGAAGCATCCCAAAAATGAGGTGGAGTGGCAGCCCCAGGCAGGGAGGAGACAGAATGATCTATGGCACCAACCTCCTAGCAGGAAGAGTCTTGTAAGGAGGGAGGCAGGAAGCAAGGCTGCCAACTTCTTTGTGGGAGACAAAACAGCTCCCCTTGGGAGTCCTCGGGGGGATCCAGTTTAGAAGAAGAGAGCCTGGGTGGCAGGGCCACAAAGGGTGGGTCAGGGGCCAAGAAGGATGGAACATCCCAGGTTTGGGTGTAGCAGAAAATGTTAATAGATGGGTGCTGGACTCTGGGTATTGCCTGGCAAAACCAGGAGTGAAAGGCATGACGGGTTCGTGCCTCATGGTCAGTCTCTGAAGAGGGTGGACTCTGAGCTGAATGGACACTGGCCTGGGGACATCCACATAGTAACCTCATGAGGAAGAAACTTCTGATCCCATTTGACAAGTAAGGAAATGCAGGCACAGAGACATGGAGAGGGTAAGTAATTTACTCAAGGTCACAGAGCATAACCACTTATTACTAAGTGATTGCTGTTAGGGTCAAACCTTGGAGCAGAACTTTGAACCCTGTCAGTCTGACTCCTGAGCAGGTGTTCTTGTCCATCCTGTTTGTAACTGCCATTGTGGGACTCCCTTCCCCTACCCCCACCTCAGGAAGGGGAGTGGCATTGTGCCCCTCCACTCACCGACTTTGGTGGAAGGCCATTTGTCCCTGAAAGGGGGATGGGGGCTGGCTGCAGGCTTCCTGCAGAGCCAGACCCCAAGCACTGAGGACACATCAGCGTCCAGTGGTCCAGTGATCAGGGAGCATTGAGAAGAAAAAGAGGCGAGGGTGGTCATAGGGGCCCCTCCTGGATTGAGTACCAGGCCTCACCCCACCCTTGGTTTCCCAGACTCCACATAAACCCCCAGAAGGGGTCCAATTCCTCCTGTGTGGCTAAGACTGAGTTTCTCGCCAGCCTTGGCGAAGCAAGGGAGAGGACAGAGTTACATTTAAGGTGACTCAGTAAAACAAAGGAGACTGGGAGCTCCTGCACTTGGCTCCTGCCACAGCCGCATCACGTGCCCCTGGCTTGTCTACCCTGCTGCGCTCGAGCTCCTGGAGGTTGGATCCCTCCAAGGTGAGCCCAGCACTTTGTCCACAGCAGTCAGTCAATATTTGCTGAATTAAATCTGGGGCCCAGCCTGGGAGCTCCAGGCCTTGGAGCCAGACTGTCTGACTCTGAGTTCCAGCCCCGCCCCATGCCAGCTTTGTGACTTTGAGCATGCCATTTAACCTCTCTGAGCCCCGGTTTCCTTGCTTGAAAAATGGGAGTAGTGTCGGCTGCAAGGTGAGAGACCTGTGCAATCGCACTGCAGTGGGCTTTGCGCTTGGTTTCATGCTCTGTTGTCCCTGTTTTGAAATTCTTCACACGATTTTGAACAAGGACCTGCTAATTTTTATTTTGTATTGAGCCCCACAGATTATGTAGCCGGGGTCCTGAACGGAACTAACAATATTGTCTACCTCAGACAGTCGTTGCAAGCATTACATAAACTGATCTGCTTAGCACATAAGCAGTACCTAATAAATAGGAATAAAGGCCTATTGTCTCTTGCTGTTAGCTCAACCCCAGTGCGACTGTGCGATAAATGAATGAAATGACCGCATTGAGTGACAGCCTGGGAGCGTCTGGAAGCGAAGGTGCCTGGGTGACGGGGGATGGAGGTGAGGGTTGAGAGGAGCCGTAAAGGAAGCGGGGCAGTTTTGCACCCCACGTTGTGCAGCTGCAGTTTCCTAGACAGCCGGTGATCCACGCTGTGGTCGAGACCCGGCCGCCACACCCCGCAAAAAGTCCACTTGGTGAGAGCTGAGAACGAGGGTTCCAGTCTTTATTATGCGGGCGTTCAGTTTCTAGCTCCCGGGCCGTGGTCCGCGTCCAGCTTCCGGAGCCGCCGCGGGATCCCAGCCGCCACTGGCTCAGCGATCCACTAGCCCCGGGTCCGGAGGCGGGGCCGAGGGGCGCCCGGCGCAGGCGCAGACTGGGGGGGGGGGGGGGGCCCGAGGGGCGCCCGGCGCAGGCGCAGACGGGGGGCCGCGGGGCGTCTCGCGCAGGCGCAGGCCGGCCTGGGACGGGGCGGTGCTCAGAGGAAGGGGTTGGTGCCGGTCTGCGGGGGTGGGGGCCGCGGCCCGGCGGAGCTCGGCGTGGGCAGCAGCGGCTGCGGCAGGCCAGCGGGGGGCGGTGCGAAGGCTCCGGCCTGCGGGAAGACGCTAATCGAGGCGGGGAGGGTCAAGCCGGCTGGCACGCTGCTGAGCGGGAGGGGCAGAGAGGCGCTGTAGGTCATGGAGCCCAGGGGCGCCCCCACAGGCCCGCCTGCCAGGCCCAGCGCCGGCGACCCGGTGCGCATCTGGTTTAGCGTCGGCCTGCCCGGCTCGCCCGCGCCAAACGGGTTGGTGGGGGACGGAGCGCTGAGACCTGCGGAACGAGAGTGACCCGGGGTTCAGAGCCCTACGCCGGGAGGTCTTGGAAGTTGGGAAGGAGAGTGGGCTCCTCCGGCCGAGGCTGGGCTCTGAAAGCAGGAGCCCCAGGGTTGAGGGACAAGGGGGTGTCTTACCTGTCAGGAAGGGGTTCCGGGTTTTTGCAGCCTGGGGTGCCTTGACCAACGAGTCAAGGTTGACCAAGGAAGAAGCCGAGGGGCCCAGGAAGGACTCGGGAGTCCGGCAAGCTCGGGCCTCTTTGCTTGGCTGGGTTAGTGCTTCCCCTAGTATGTCCAGGTCCAGGGCATCTGGCTCCTTCGTGCCATTTTGCTTGGAACCGGGACTGGGGTCTCCAAACAGGTCCAGCTCTGGAATAGAAATGCTAGAGCTCATGGGTGGGGAAAGGGATTGGCGCCCGACCAGGGAGGAAGAGGACAGAGGCTGCCCGTGGTGGGCCCCTCGTTCCCCAGAGCCTCACCATCCCCTTGCCCTGCTCACCCGCAGGGCTGCTGGGCTTCCCAGAGGGCAGGGCCTGCTCCAGCCCCTCCTTGGTCTCTGTGGATTCTGGAGGTTTGGCACATGGGTCAAAGGCCGAGGCACCACCTCGGAAGAGAGAGAGGAAGAGGAGATAGGTTGACAAAAAGGGCAGGTGTTGGTCTGACCCCTTTCCAGAGAAGCTGCCTTCCTAACACAGACAGTATCTGCTGCCCCTTGGCCCTGCCTGGAAGTCCCCCAGTCCCTCACTCACACTCTCTGGCCCTCTTCTCACCAGGCGTGTCGGAGGTCTCCAGGGAGGCTCCCCAAGGGTCAGCCCCAGTGCTGGGGAGTTTGTGGTGGGGAGAGTTCGGTGCCCAGGGGTCTGTGGTGGGGGGCCCAGCAGGCAGCACTGGGGTCCTGCCCCAGGGCTCAGAGGAGGAGAGCATGGGAGTCAGATCCCAGGGCTGGCTCCGGGACAGGACGGTTCCTGAGGGGATCGGAGACCAGGGGTCTGCAGATGGCCCCCAGGAGGAGCCACTGGCCTCTGTGTTCGGCCTAAAACCTGAAATGGGAACAGCATAGACGTGATCCCAGGCCCACCCTTATCCCTCGCCCAGGGCCCTTCCCAGTTACCCAGCCCAAGTTGGGAGGCAGAAGATCCATGTCATAGATGGGCTGTGGCCTCAGGACCACCCAGCAGGCTGGAGCCCCTATTTGGCAAGGGACCCCAGGAGCTGGGACCTGCAGGTGTGGGCAACTCAGGCCACCTTCCCAGGCGTGCTGAGCAAGTGAGTGCAGCGAGAGAACATTTGCTGCGTTTCCTAGGAGCTGGGCCCTTCAGGCATTCTCCATAGCCCTCATTACGAAAGCCTGTCCCACAGGCGGTGGAGGCTCAAGGTGGTGATTGACTTTCCCGGTGACACTCAGATGTTGGGGGGAGGTGCTTGGCCCAGCAAGTGGCTGGGAAGGAGGGGGCTCTCGGGCCAGCCTGGAAGTCTCTTGCAGCCCTGCATGCCCACCTGGGATGTCCCATGGGTCAGCAGAGCAGTGTGTGGAGGGCGGGGCCAGGGCAGGTACGAAGATGTCAGCCAAGTCCAGGATGGAGGACTGTGGAGGGGAGAGGCAGCCGGGGCTCAGAAGTGGGTGGGGCCTGGAGGGAGGGCAGGCCCTGACCTGTCAGGCTAATGCCAGCTCATTCTCTTTATTCATTCCACAGATACCTATTCATGATTCCTCACCTCTGCACAGTGCTTTACAGTTTATGTTTCTTCATCCACAGAGTACCTGATTTTCATAACAACCCTGTGAGGTAGGTAGGGCAGGTGATGCACCCATTTTATGGATGAGGCAGCCAGCGCACAGAGGGTGGAATGGGTTTGCCTGAAGTCACGCAGCCAGGGAGAGGCAGAGCTGGAATAGAATCCAGGCCAGCAGAAAGGGGCAGGAAGGCCAAAGGCAGATGTTTTTCAACCAGCCTACCTCCCTAGGTCAGTGTCCAAGAGAAACTGGCCACGGTGAACATGGACGGAAAGGAGACCACAGCACCCGGGTGTGGCATGGGCAGCTTTGGAGGGCAGCCTTGCACTGAGCAGCTGCCCACACCCCATGCGGAGAAAATATGTCCATGAGCCCGAGGTGTTTTCAGCACCATGTGCTTGGGCCCACCCCAGTCTTGATCGACAGTATCATATAATCCTAGTGTGTCAGAGCTGGAACTATCCAATAAGCGCACCTGTGCAGAAGGGGAAACTGAGGCCATGGCAGTGACATGCCCCAAGTCATAGAGTGAGTGAGTGGCAGCAAACCCAGAGCCCAAACCCGGGGGTCTCTGATCAGGAGCCTTTTGCATCCCACGTTGCTTTTAACTCAGTCACCAGCCCATGCAATGTGGGGCTAGGGCTGCTACACCCCCACCTGTATTTCATTTAATAAACACGCCAGTGCTTACTATATGCCAAGCACTGCTCTGCTCTCTCTTTACAAATACTCAGTCCATCTCTTAGGCCCTGTCCATCCCACGCACCCCAGCCCACTCCCTACCTGGCTGGTTTTTAGCTTCTCCTCCTTTCTCTCTTCTCTCTCAGGCTCTCTGTCCCGCCGATGGTGGACCACAGCCCCTGCACCATTGGCCATGGGGGAGCCATCGCCCCGCCAGGACCTCACCTCCTGCAGAAGGCACAGAAAGAGTTAGGAGCATGAGCAGCCCAGGCTGGAATCTGGGGACCTGTGCACCCGAGGCTGGAGTCGAGAGAGTGCAGGGTGGGAGGCAGCTGAGAGGTTAGGAGCAGCAGGGCCACCGGGTACAGTGGGAGGAGCCTGTTAGTGCCCTGAAGCACCTCCACCAGCAGCAGCAGCAGCAGCAGCATCGGCAGCCCGGCGGGCTCGGCCCACTACCTTCTCGTGCTCCTGCCAGCTCAGGCGCAGAGCCAGCTGCAGCTGCAGGTCCTCGTCCCTGTGGGAGGCTGGGGGGACAGGCTGCGGAGGAAGAGAGGGGTAAACTTGGCCCTGTACTCCCACCTTGGGACCGGAAGGGCAGTATAGGCCTGCCTGGGTCATGGGGATGGAGAGATAAATGCCCACCCTCAGTGTGCATGGGCCGTTTGCCCCTCAGTCAGCAGGGTGGGCGTGGCCTTCTCCCTGCCTGCATCTGAAATGCAGTTTGAAGATCAGGAAGACGATCTTTCGCTTCTGAATCCTCTGAGAGTTCCTCAGGCCCTCCTGTGTTTGGCCCAGCTGCTTCCTGCCTGGTCTTCCTGGATCCACAGAGGTAACGGCAAAGATGACGATATCGGGGGCCTGTCCTTGTCTCCCCAAAAGGATAGCTGGTGGGCGGGGGCGGGCAGCATATCCCAGTGTCTCCTAGGAATCTGTCTGAGCACACTCACCCACTCCACCATGAGGTGGTAGCAGGCGCCCCAAGACACAGCATGTGCCCCTAATTGTACACTCGCCACCCTTTCCGGGCCCAGTGGAGAGGACTGGAGGCAGGGAGGCAGTCCCTGCCTGCGACAAACCGACAGAGATAGTGGGTCTTGTGCTATCCTTGGGCACAGGACTGGGGCTTTGGGTGACAGAGCCTGAGTCAAGGCCGAGGGGCTCCCAGGCACCCTCTAGCCCATCCCCTCCCCACCACAGCGGGGCTGCGTGGCCTCACCTTCTCTGCCTCCTCACGGCTCATGGCTAGGGCCAGCTGCAGCTGCAATTCCTCTTCCCCTGATGTCTGAGGCCGGGCCTGCTCCAGGTCGGAGGTATAGCGGGGTGACGAAGAGGAGGCTGCAATGACCATCATGTCTCTGTGACCACATGATTACCCATCGGCTCCCACACCCCTCTGCCTGCCAGGAAGCTGAGGCTCAAAGAAGAGAACTGAGAGGAGGGGAACAATGGCCGTGGAGGCCCCCATGGGCCAAGCACTGTGCCAGGCACTCTGTAAGTTCCCCGTCCCAGCCCATCCCAGTGGGACGGCTCCAGTTCCTCCTTTGCAGATGCACAGGCAGCACTTAGGGCCCCTGACCAGGGTCCTGAAGCAGGACTTGAACCCAGGTGCCCTGACTCCAGCTCTTAGACTTCCAGATGGACCCCGTCCTGCTTGGGGGCAAGGGAAGTGCAAGGATAGGAGATTCTAGTCCAACGAGGTCACAGCCTCAAAGCCCTCAGCAAACTGTCAAGGGCTTTATGGAAGGCGGGCCATTCTGAGTATTCCTCAGATCCGGGAAGCCCCCACGACTGGGGGCAGGAGAGTCAGGGACTGTCTAGCAGCTGCCCTCAGGTAGAGGGATGAAGGGGAATGCCATGTGTCTGGGTGCGGGGTAGAGGACATTCCTGAACCTGGTCTCATTTCATTCTCAGATCAAACAATGAAGGTAGGTGAGCTTATCCCCATTGTACAGATGAGGAAACTGAGGTTCAGAGAACTGGTTGCTTAGGTCACACAGCTTGGAGGAAGCAGAATATAGAATGCTATCTGACTCCAAACCCATGCTTCCACCATCACGCCATCGTATCAGGCAGCTAACGAATGATAATGAATCTATAACAACATTATTATCTGAGGCCACCTCCCCATCCCAGCCACACGCCAGGGCTCACTCACAGTTGTAGGAGGACGGGGAGCCGCGGGAGCGGCTGTAGTCCTCGCCGTAGCGGCGGCTGAAGCCCAGCTGCCCACTGCCAATGCCGATGCCCTCCAGCGCCATGCGCTCCTTGGTCTTGAGGGCGTGGGTTCGCTCCTGCCGCAGCCGCTCCTCGTCCTTGAGCAGGGCCATTACCTGCTTGACCTTCTCGCGCACGTTGACGCCCTGGTCCTTGCCGTCGCGGTCGATGTACTGGAAGTCCTTGAGTGTCTGGATGGTGTAGAGGTTCTCGCGGCACTGGTGGGCCACCCGCTCGGAGCCCGTCTTGAGCAGGTAGTCCAGCAATGTCAGAGCCTTGTACACGTGCCGCCAGTTCTTGCCGCTGTCATTGAGCCGCCGCCACAGCATGCCCATGACCTCGGTGAAGGCCACCGTGTTGAAGGTCAGGTCAGCGATCTCGGACATGAGCGAACTAGAGGGGCCCCAGGGGTCATTGCTGGTGGCCTCGCGCACCTTGATTTCTGCCTCGGAGTAGTTGTGCACGATGTTCTTCACCTGGCGCCGGAGTGCGGAGGTCGTCATGGCTGGAGACTTGGAGGTGGGTGGCTCTCGCCCCCGCCGGAGGTGGAGGGCTGAGGGCCACTGTGGCGAGGTCACGATCTCGAAGGATGGGCTGCCGTGTTCTCAGCAGAGCAGCTGCGTCCTTGGGTTCCACATGGGGCTGAGGAAGAGAGGGCCAGGAACTCAGGGGCAGAGGCCTACCTCATAGGTCACTCAGCCACTGACCAACTAAATGAGGCCTGGCCAGAGTGTCCCTGCTTCCAGGGACAGCCTTCAGCGGCACACGTTCTTATTTCACTTATAATTCAGCAGGCACTTGGAGCTTTGCATGCTTATCTATCTATCTTCACAGTCACACCACAAAGATGCTATTATCATTGTCTCCATCCACAGATGGGAAAGGTGGGGCTCAGAGTATTAAATGGGCCCGGTGCAGTGGCTCACGCCTATAATTCCAGGACTTCAGGAGGCCAAGGCAAGAGGATCACTTGAGGCCAGTAGTTGGAGGCTGCAGTGAGCCATGATCATGCCACTGGGCAACAGAGCGAGACCCTGTAATATTAAGTGACTTGTCCGAGATCACAAGAGCTGCTACATGGGGGACCAAGATGACCCCAGGAAGCCCCACTTAAGAGTGCATGGCCTCATGGGGGAATGCTAACAGGATTCCAGGAATGCCCGCTTGGCTTGCTTCTGCTCGGCCACCGCCTCTGTTTCTGCTGAGATCTAGCTTAAGACCTATGCTTCCTAGCTCCTCAGCTCACTTTTCTCATATTGTTAATTTTTGTAGTTTGATGCATTCAACACCTATTTCCTGGAGGCCTTTTCTGAGCCAGGCACCATGCCAGGCACAGAACACACGCCTTGGTCCACCCACGTTCAGTTGAGAGGGTACAGAAAATCACAGTCCAGTGTGGGAGTGCAGAGCCGCACAGGAAGACCCAAGCCAGGAAAATCAGGGGAGACTTCCTAGAGGAGGTGGTGGCAGAGCTGAGATCCAAGATCCAAGGGAAGAGTAAGGAGGAGTGAACCAGCAAGTCAGGGGAGGGCAGCTCAGAAAAAATGCCATGACCTGGGCCAGAAGGCAAGAGAGCAAGGATCATTTGAGGAAGACTGCCCCTCTGAGTTGTGGCCACTGCCAACACTCCTGCCTGCCACCCCCACGTACACATGAAAAGTGTTGAGGCCAGAGAGGGGATGGGACCTGCCTACATCGTAAGTGGCAGAGTCTCGACTACCATCCAGGTCTCCAGAAGACTAATCCAATTGTTATTGTCAATGTTACCCAGTTTGGTCATTAATTCATCGGATTGCTTTACTGTCTCAGTCCCATCTTCTCAGCTAGAATGGAAGCTCCCTGAGAGTAGGAACAGTCTGGGTTCTCCAAAGCCCCAAAACCCTGGACACGTGGTGGACCTCTGGTACCCCAGCAGGGAGAAGAGCTGGGCCAGCCCAATTCCCCCCTAATAGCCACAGGTCCAGGCTGTCTGCTGAATACAACCCCAGGCCCAAGGTCCTCCCAAAGGCCCTTTCAGAAACCGAAAGAGGAATTCCCTGACCACCGCCATTGCTCCCACAGTGGCACTGGTGTGTGCGTGCACACACACACTGGCTGGGCCTGCAGAGCCTCCACTTCACCAGTGAACTGTCCCTCACCCACCAAACAGCTCTCGGCTCTACCATCCATCCCAGCCCGTGCCCCAGCTGGTCCCCAGGCTGCCAGAAGCAGGAATCTGAAGGAGACTGTCCTCCCCCCACCCGATTCCATGCTCCTTCCACCCCAGCCCCGCCAGTGCTGGGCTCAGTTCAAAGCAGCCCCACGCTTTGAAAACACGCCTTGGCAGGTTTTGTTGGGGGCCCAGAGAATAGGATACCGTGGGAGCGGGCGAGGTGGAGAGTGCCTGGCCCACGGCGCAGCCTACCTTTTGTCTGCTGTCTGTCTTTCCTTCCAGCGGGTGGTGGGCCTTCTGTGGGGATGCCACAGCCACAACTTGTTTAACTCCTGCCCTCCCCCTTGCTAGTGACTCAGACCTGCCTTCACCTCCCCAACCCGTGGCTGGGGGTGGCAGAGTCAAGATGGGAAATAATGTGCACCAAAGCCCGCCCAGCGCACGCCCCTACCGGCTGGCCGCTGGAACTAGCAGAACCAGTCGGGCACTGTGACTGCACCAGAGCCCTACCTGGACTTGGCTGCCCTGGCCCTCTGGCCTGGCCTGGGTGGGGGCACCAGCCTCTGGGAGGGGACTCTCGGTGTGGGCCCAGCAGCCCTGCCTGGACCTTTCTCACAGAAGGTGGGCATTCTCGGCACACCTCTGCAGGGGCTGGGGGGAAGGGCGGGGCCAGAAACATTGGGAGGCACCTTGATTTTCCTTCTCTGGAGTTTGAGGGGACAAGGTGAGGCTGCCCAAGCACAGAGAAGGGAGGAGGAAAGGAAGGAACGCGGGAACGCGGGAGGGAGCAGCTGGGAGCGAGGCCAGCAGTGTTACGAGCAAAGGGTTTTATCGAACACGATATGCCCAGAAATAAAAGGGAGTGAAACAGAAACCCAGCGGCCGATAAGGCGGTGGCAGTAGCAGCAGCAACCCTGGGCAGCTGGGTATGGAATTACTGCAGTGACCTTGAGCCAGACCCTGTCAGATGGAGGGAAGGGCACAGAGAGGGCAGGGCCTGAGAATTCAAAGATGACGGAGAGGGCAGAGGAGGGAGGAGGCTGAGGGGATGGGAGCAGGGCCAGCAGGCGGTGGGATGGGCCACGGGGCACGGAGTATCAGCTCTCTCCCGCACACAGGGTCCCAAGCAGCAGTAGGGAGGGGCTGCTCTTCTCAGGGCCTGCAGGATGGGGGGATCTGGAGAGTTTCCCAAAAGTCAGGACCGAAAAATGCAGATCGCTCATCCCCTGCAAGGGGTTCAGAGAGACGGAAAGAACCCAGATCTGTCCAGTCACACATGCATGAGTTTGCGTAAAGTCTGTGCACCCACCAGCCCAGCCCACACCCCCTTCCCATCCTCTGCTAAGGTGGGCTCCAGCCCCTGCCTCCAAGTCAGATCCAGCCTGAGCAGTGGGGAATGACAGTGCCCTTCTTGATGCTGTAGGGACAGGGCGTGAGCTTGAACTCTAAGCTTCTGGCCACTGTAATAGGTGCATCCCGGGAGCACGGGAGATGGGGGAGGGGGGGCTGCCCTGAGGCTAGAGGTGTGCATGAGGGGTTGAAGAAGAGAAAACAGCAGAGATGTGCAGGAGGAGTCTGTGGGGAATGCCATCAAAGATGCTAAGATTCCACCAAAGATGCTAAGTCGCAGGATGGATGGGGAGGGGGCCCTGAGTCCCTTTCTGGGGGCTGCAGGGAGGGAGTGGTGGCAGGAAAGAAGCCTTTAGGTCCTCTACAGCTCAGCCTTCTCCCTCGCACCTGGAAAAGAGACTAAGCCCCAAGCCCACTGTTTGCTCCCCACCAACCCCCACCTTCCATGCCGCCACTGCCACGGAGGGGGCCAGGGAGGAAGCTTACCTCCAGTGCAGGCTCCCTCGGCCCCAGCCCCGG
Organism: Nomascus leucogenys; assembly: GCF_006542625.1. Taxonomy (NCBI): domain Eukaryota; kingdom Metazoa; phylum Chordata; class Mammalia; order Primates; family Hylobatidae; genus Nomascus; species Nomascus leucogenys. Next base: position 220,809 of record NC_044394.1, on the reverse strand, counting down.
CCTGAGTAGCCTCTGCGGTGACCCTCCGACCTGTGCAGCAGGGGGACGGCACAGCCTCGGGAGCGTCTCCAGAGCCATCCACCATGGACCCTCGTCCCAGAGACCCACCTGCTCCCAGGAGGCGCAGACCCCTCAGAAGGGCAGCGGCAGGGTCCCTGGAATGGGTAGCAGCTCTTCCCGCGTGCGTTTGCCTCCTAGCCAGCGCCAGGCAGCACTCTGAGGAAAGTTGCTCAGCTGGCCCAGCAGGTCTGCCTAAGCAGTAACAGGACACAGGAGGAAGCGCAGGGCAGGTTAACCCCTTCCTGCTGGCCAGGCAGGTGGTGCATTGAGAGGTGGCAGGGCCTGTCTGTTGACTGCCCCCAGGAAGTGCATATCTGGAGCCAGTGCTGGTGACCTGATCCCCTCTGCTTTGAGTTAACCCTTCCCCTGCCTGTTCAACAGGAAAGGCGGGGGGCTCCAACACCCCCACCACACCCCTTCCCTTCCTCCTCTGGGCCAGGAGGACATTAAAGGAGAGAGCAGGGCCATTACCTGGGGCTGGCTCTTTGGTGGAGCCCCTGCCTTCTCGGGGAGGAGGGCATCAGGACTCCAGCACAGCCCCCTCCCTGCCTTTCCCACACGGAGTCAGATCTTGCTGTCCATCCTCCTCCTCCTGCATCTCAACTGGAGGATGCCTGAGGACCACTTAGATGCCCACCCATCCAAGAACCAAAGTTGTTTTTCAAACTCTGGGAGCCTGGAGTGCTGTTCACACAGGGAGCCCAGCCCCAAATGGACTGACAGAAGACAATGAGGGGCCTGAGTTTGAGCTGACAATACCTGTCTTTCTGAGAGCCATTTCTAGCCTGTTTCATGTTCCCCTGAGCAAGGGAGGTAGCATGAAGATCAGCAGCTGTTTTTAAGGCAGAAAGATGGCTCAAGGCCAGATAGTTTGAGATGAGGAGGGGGATAAGGCAGACTAGACCCCGAAATAACAAGGTGATGTGGCCTCTAAAGCTGAAGAGGTGTGGTGAGCATGATCTTCAGGGACTGAGTTGGGGCCCTGGGACCCAGCTGAAGAGGGGAGATGGCAGGGAGCCAGGTCCCATGGGTCTAGTTCTACTCCTTATCTCACACTTTGTCATACTTGGTGATGACACTTCGGGAAGACCTGGCTCCAGGAAGCATGACCCTAAAAGTGTGGGCCAAGGAAGCCAGAGGCAGGGACCACCAGAGGTGACACACTGTGTCCTGTCACCTGACTCCTTGTCTTGCTACCAACCTGCTCTTCTGCTTGGCATCCCACACATCACCTCCCCAGCTATGTCTGTCTCTCCTCCTGCTGGAGGTCTCTGGCAGCTGGCAGGAGGGGATCTGAGGGCAGGTGGGACATGGGAGGACCTGGATCAGGAGCTGACTTAGCCAAGATCCATCATGCAAGACACAGAGGCACACGGAAGTAGTAGAAACTTGAAGGTTCTTTATTGATTTATTAACCCGTTTTCCAGAAGGTTGCTTGGGCCCGAGAATCACCTGCAGAGACGCAAAGGCTCCTAGACATTCTTTATGGGGCTGAGCTCATCAGCCAGGACCATCAAGTCAGTCACCAGGGTGTCCAGCAGCCCACGGACCTGGAAGAACAGGACAACATCACAGGCAGGGTTTACTCTGTGGGAAGCACCTATATATCAACTGTGCTGTGAGAGAGGAGAGAAACCAGTTGTTTGTGAAAGAATTTCACAAGTTCAAAGTTCTTGTGAAATAATTTTTGGTTTTGCAGATTTTTTTTTTTTTTTTTTTTTTAAGACAGGATCTCACTGCGTCACCCAGGCTGGAGTCCAGTGGTGTGCTCATGGCTCACTGCAGCCTTGACTTCCCTGGCTCAAGTGATTCTCCCATCTCAGCCTCCCAAGTAGCTGGGACTACAGGCGTGCACCACCACACCTGGCTACTTTATTCTATTTTTTGTAGAGATGGGGTTTCACCACATTGCCCAGGCTAGTCTCGAACTCCTGGGCTCAAGCAATCCACGTGCTTTTGCAGTTTTTTCAAACCAGTCTGGGGAGGTGGCCCTGCACTGGTACCTTTGACATATGGAGGCACTAGAGCTAAGTTGTTAAAGGGGCAATGCCAGGGAGCCCATGGAGCGGTGCCCATTTAGCCATTTGGGGTAGGCCTGGGCTCAGCCCCGGTTCTACTCTGGCCTCCTGGAGGCCAATTTTCCTTCCTGTATCATAACAGATCCACAGACTGAAAGGTCTCTGGGACTGAGCCTTCCAATGGGGTTGGATCATACAAGCCCAGGCAAGTTGATTCTTTTTTTTTTCTGTAGCGATGGGGTCTCCCTGTGTTGTCTAGGCTGATGTCGAACTTCTGGGCTCAAGCAATCCACCTCAGCCTCCCAAAGGGCTAGGATTACAGGTGTGAGCCACCGGTGCCTGGCCGGCAAGTTGATTCTCTTTTTTTTTTTTTTGGAGATAAGAGTCTCACTCTGTCTCCCAAGCTGGAGTGAAATGGCGTGATCTCCGCTCACTGCAACCTCCACTTCCTGGGTTCAAGCTATTCTTTTGCCTCAGCCACCCAAGTAGCTGGGACTACAGGTGAGTGTCACCATGCCTGGCTATTTTTTTGAATTTTTAGTAGAAATGGGATCTCACCATGTTGCCCAGGCTGGTTTTGAACTCCTGAGCTCAGGCAATCTGCCCACCTTGGCCTCCCAAAGTGCTGGGATTACAGGCATGAGCCACTGCACCTGGTCTGCAAGTTGATTCTTCATATCAAAGAGCCATGGAAGGGTCGACCCCCATGGGTCCTCAGAGCCCTTTAATTACTTTCTAGACCCCATCAACCATCTGATATCTTAGTGATGTCACCAGTGGCAAATGGAACTTTTGATCAAATGAGATCCAGAGTATGACCACAATACATGATGTAATCCCAGCTCCCCAGCTACCCACATTAGAGGAAGACAAGGCATCGCCATTAGACATACTGACATATTGAAAATGGCTTTGTGCACCTCCCCTCCAAAACAAACAACAACAGTAACAAAAAAAAAACAAAACGGAAAACCTGGGTGAATTTCTAAGGACTTGCTACTTAAGAACGGATTAGGATGAAGTCTCTCTAGTCCTTCAAAACCCTTACAGTTGATGGGAATGCACCCTACATGGTGTTCTCCTAAGGAACGCATCTGCCAGGATGCACCTGATGGGGAGTAAGTGGAAGCAGTAGAAAGAGAAGGGTTTCCTTCCTCTCTGTTCCCCTAGAGTCTGTTCTCCAAAGGGCGGCCAGAGCCGTCTTCTAAAGCCTATCAGACCCTATCGCGTTTCTATTCAAAACCTTGCGTGACTTCTCATTTCACTCCGAAAAATCCCAAGTCTTCACAATAGCCTGCAAACCATCCCCCACCCCTATGACCTGCTCCCCACTACCGCCCTCTCCCTTCTGGCCCCTCCCTCCTGTGGCAGTTGCTCCCCATGCCTGGAGCACTCTTTACTGGATGTCCACTTGGCCACCCTTCCCCTCCCTTCAAATCTTTGTGGGTTGTCACCGACTGAGGCCTCTGTGCCTCCATTCCCTGCCTGGTCTATCTTCTCTCCCATCATGCTCATCACCTAACATGCTAGGCGCATTCCTTATTCATGAGGCCTGTCTCACACACGAGGATGCCCTTCCTGAAGCAGCTCTGCTTCCACCATGATGGAGTGGGCACTTATTGTTTGCAGACCGAACAGAATGAATGAGGCAGGTGGGAGGCAGGGGAATGGCTGCTGGGTGCTTCCCTTCACCTCACTGTGCAGCCTCTGGGTGTATTTCTCCATGACCAGGGGGTCTATGGGTTCTTGAGAAGGGAGGATGATGTCAGGGGTAGGGTCTTCCAAGGAAAACCTGTCCCGACTTGCAGATTTTATGACTTTCTTGTTGTCCTTTGCCTTGTGCTTCTTGCTGTTGGGACGGTCCTGCTGGAAGAGGGAGACACACATAGCCTTCAGGAGCTCCAGAGGTAGGCCCAGGATGTCCTCAACAGTAGCTCACTGGGAGAGCCTGGGCACATGCCCACCTCCACAGCCCCCACCTCCGCAGCCCCTCCAATCCCCTCCCCAGCCCCACCTGGCCCAGACCACGCCCCAGCATGCCTCTTTCCCGAGCAGCTTGGCTCCTTTCTTGTTTTCTTTGTCTTTGATCCCCAGTTGTTTCTTTTCCTGGGCTGCTCCTTTCCGCTCCTCCTTCCCAGCTTTCCCCGCAGGTACCTTCACTTCCATGATAGTAGGTGATTTTTGATCTAAGGGAGGTGGGTGGAAGAAAATCTGGCAGGCCCCCAACAGCCTAGTGGATGCCGCAGGTACGTGAGGAGGCTTGAGGGGAGGTGGAAAAGCAAAGGGCAATAGCCTTGAGCCCTGGTAGGTGAGTGGCTTCATGAAACAGGACGGTGGTGCCTGTGTTCTGGTCCCAGCTCTGCCACGCTCCCATGAATGGCCATGGATAAGTCATTTAACTTTTCTGGGATTACTAAACCAAGGTGGTCACTAAGGTAGCTTCTGGGTACCACATCCTGGCAGCCGATAGAAAGGGATAAGGGGCCTACTCCATGGGCTCAACCTAGCAGAGCTTCCACCAAAGGAGTATGACTGGCCCAGGCACTGCTGCTTGTGCATTCAGAGAGATGAGGAGGGCTATGCAGAGGTGTGGTTGGTTGCACAAGATCTGACCTTGCTCTTCAGGCACATTCAAATAGATGGTCTCCTTCTCAGGCAGGCCCAGCAGAGACCTCAGCCACATGGAATGGCCCACCAGGCTGTCAATCACATCTCGCCACAGCTGCAAACTAGAGAGCAAGACCTAGTGGAGAAATGCCATCACTCCTCATTTGTCCTTGAACCTGCAGAGGCTTGGGTCCCTCCCTTCAAAGACCCTGGTGCCACGAGCTGCTGTGGAAATGCCACACCCCTGAGCAGCCAGCATCCTCACTGTTCCCCACCAGGGCAAGTGCTTGGAGGGGGTTCTGGCTTGCCTTGGGTGGCAACTAAGAAAAAAAATGGCCGAGGACTAGGGTTAGGAGGCCTGCATGAATTCAGTCCTACTTCAGAGGGCTTGAGGCCAGGGCCAGACTTGGGTCCAGTCCCACTGGAGGGGCTGAACCTTGCATGAGACTTCCAGCGTAAGGCTCCTGGGGCTTGTCCTGAGGGCCTTGAAAAGGACCCCACGCCTATACAAGCAAGTTCCAAACAGGTACTGGGGAAGGTGACAACAGAGAAATGAAGCTTTTATTGGAATCTGCCCCCCCTCTTCTTTCTGCCCTCTGGCTTCTCCTTTTTTCATTCCCCTGCTCACTGAGAAGGAACAAGGAGAAAAGGGGAAGAAAAAAAAGATAAGGTGTTTGATCTGCTGTGACCGCTCTCCAGTGAGCAGCAGGCACTGCAGGGCTTCCAGAACATGGAATGTTTGCGGCATGCTCTAGCAACCTGAGCTCAAGGGAAGCTCAGACCCCTGGAGTCCCAGGACTGCCTGGCCAGGACCCCTGCAGATGCCACAAAGGGAAGGAGATGGGGCGGCTCTCCTGGCGGGGCACCTACCACATCTGGTGCAGGAGGTTGGACTGCAATGGCCTTGGCTTCTGGCACAGCTCCAGGGCTGCTTTGTTGAGCCTCATCAACGCATCCTCTCTCTGGTTCTCATCAGGGAGCACCATCACTGCCTGGCAGGGTCATGGGCACCATGGGCACCATTCTGCACCAGGACACCAAGGCTCTCTGTGTCCTCTAGTGAAGGGCATGGTGATGTGGGGATGTGTGGCAGGGGACCAGGAACCAGGAGGGGATGCAGCTATGGAGAGCTGTCTGGGTGCCTTTGGTGGGAGCCAGGGACCCCCCTCAGAAATCTGTACCTATGAACCCCTTCTCCAAGATTTGCCAGGGTCAGAGAGTAGGCCCCCCTCCTGGAATATAGCAGCTTGGGCACCCCAGACAAAAACAGGTAACCCGCTGGGCACGGGGGCTCACGCCTGTAATCCCAGCACTTTGGGAGGCTGAGGCAGGTGGATCACCTGAGGTCAGGTGTTCGAGACCAGCCTGACCAACATGATGAAACCCCGTCTCTACTAAAAATACAAAATTGGCCTGGCGTGGTGGCTCACACCTGTTTAACACCAGCACTTTGGGAGGCCAAGGTGGGTGGATCACGAGGTCAGGAGTTTGAGACCAGCCTGGCCAACATAGCGAAACCCCATGTCTACAAAAATACAAAAACTAGCTGGATGTGGTGGCGCATGCCTGTAGTCCCAGCTGCTCGGGGAGGCTGAGCAGGAGAATCACTTGAACCCGGGAGGCAGAGGTTGCAGTGAGCCGAAATTGCACCACTGCACTCCAGCCTGGGCAACACAGCAAGATTCCATCAAAAAAAAAAAAATTAGCCAGGTGTGGTGGCACATGCCAGTAATCTCAGCTACTTGGGAGGCTGAGGCAGGAGAATCACTTGAACCTGGGAGGTGGAGGTTGCAGTGAGCCGAGATCGTGCTACTGCACTCCAACCTGGGCAACAAGAGCAAAACTTCATCTCAAAAATAAATAAAGAGATAGATAGATAACCCAAGAGATCACTTTCTCTGGGCTCTCAGGTTTTGTTTCTTTGCCCATAGAGCAAGAGGGGCTGCTGGAGCCTCCCTTGTTGGTTCGAGGCAGGAATATTCTCTACCAATGCCTTCCAGGGTCTTGGAAGCACCTTTCTGAAGTCCTCCAAGCAGAGGTTCCACTCCAGCAGGGGAAGGCCATCCGGCTCCCAGGGGCTCTTGGCGCTGTCCACATCTGGGCTTTCCTCCACCAGGATCTCCTCCATGATGCTCTTCCGCTGAGGACTCTTGGTCCCCACTCTGGCCTTCTGGGTCCCGGATTCCCTGAGGGCCTCGTTCTCAGGCCGGGGCACTTGAGGTTCAGAGATGGGACTCCAAAAGCGTAGTAACAGCTCGGCATTCACAGAGGCCTTCTCTGTGGCTATGGGGCTGACGTGCTCCTTGTCCCTTGGCCTGGCCTCCTTAGCCTTGGGGGGCAGGGTCATATACTGGCGCCACAGTTGGTGCAGGCTTTGCACCACTTGGTACTCGTAATGCAGCTGCAACAGAGGACGGGAAGGCGTGTGAGGGGGAGGCTGGGGTGCAGGCCTCAGTTTCTTCAATGTAAATGAGGATATAAATAGTACCAGGGCCAGGCACAGTGGCTCAAGCCTGCAATCCCAGCGCTTTGGGAGGCCAGGGTAGGAAGATCACTTGAACTCAGGAGTTCAAGACCGGCCTGTATGACATAGAGAGATCCTATCTCTACCAAACAAAAAAAAAAAGAGAGAAACTAGCTGAGCATGGTGATGCATGCCTGTAGTCATAGCTACTCAGGAGGCTGAGGTGGGAGGATCACCTGAGCCAGGGAGTTTGAGGTCACAATGAGCTATGAGTGGGACACTGTACTCTGACCTGGAGTGTGACAGTATGACACGCTATTTCTTAAAAAAATAAATAAATAAAAATAAGTAGTACCCATCTCATAGGATTGCTGTGAAGAGAGGTGAGCTACTCATGGAAGATGCGCAGAACACACCTTGCACATAAGAGTTTGCTATTACTGTCACCTAGGGCAGCAGTCCCCAACCTTTTTGGCACCAGGGACTGGTTTCGTGGAAGACAATTTTTCCACGGATGGTAGAGAGTGGGGGAATGGTTTCAGAATGAAACTGTTCCACCTCAGATCATCAGGCATTAGTTAGATTCTCATAAGGAGTGTACAATTTCCATCCCTCGCATGCGCAGTTCACAATAGGATTCGTGCTCCTATGAGAATCTAATGCCACCGCTGATCTGACAGGAGGCGGAGCTCAGGCGGTAATGCTGGCTCACCCACTGCTCACCTGCTGCTGTGCAGCCTGGGGGTTGGGGACCCTTGATGCAGGGCACACATGAGGGGGCAGGGGCTGGCGCTGGGCCTCACCTGAGGATTCCTGTGCCGGAACAAGTCTTCCTCGGTGAGATAGGCATCCACAGGTGATGGTGTGCGCTCCGGGGTCAGGATCCCCATCAGCAGCTCCTGCAGCACTTCGCGAACCACAGTGACTGCCTCATGGGCAGTCAGCTTGCCCTGCAAAAGGGAAGGTGGCAGAGGATGGCAGCCCAGGCTCTCAAAACCAATGCATCCTTCAGGAAGTTGGAGCCCCCAAGGACTTTGTGCCTTCCTAGGGTCTGAGTTCCTGCCATTGTCTCTCTCTCTCTCTCTCTCTCTCTCACACACACACACACGCCTGTTCTAAGACCTGAAAACCTCTGAGTCTCTCCAGACATCCTTGTTCCCTAAAAATGGATGAAAAGGATCCAGAGGAGGGCCAGTTCCAGTGACAGCTGTGGCTGCCTGGGGCCTGGTGGTCACACAGTTAGAATGTCACCAGATTAGGAAGAAGGGGCAGGGCACATAGTGGGGGTGCTTCTGAGGATGGTGATGAACCTTCATCAGGCTTCAGTGAGTGTCACAGAAACACGGGAGGGGCGCCTTGTATGAGACATGGGTCCTATGGTCAGTGAGTAAAGCAAGCATGACATTGTCAAAATTACCTTTGATCACCACTGGCTGAGCCCCAGATGAAGGAGACGGCCTTGTGACTGGGGGCCACAATAAATAAAAAAGCACAGCTTTCCACCAAATCCCAGGATGCACGACTGAAATGGACACACTGAAACTCACTGCGGAGGACAGATTCCCACGTCCCACCTCACACTCACTCCAGAGTTGTCAGCTGATTGGGACAGTGGGCAGACTCACGCTGCTATTTATTAATTAATTATTCTCCCTGGTTTTGAAGTCTTGTCGGTTAAATGCAACTCCACTGTGTAGTACTAGGCAGCGATGAACAAAACACAGACCAGTGCATAGGGCCACATATTATACTTTACAGTCTGCCTCTTAAGGCTCAGTCTAATTTCTTTCTAACTCAGTGGGGCCATGCATGGCATTGCTGCAACCTGCTCCTCGCCTGCCTAGCCAGCGCACCCATCTTTTAAATCACAAGCCCTGGGAAGTGTTTGTGGAGCAAGAGTAGTTACCTGTTTGCTAAAAATCCAATTCTCCTCTTAGGCTGGGAGAAATATGCTCCCTTCAGTCACTGCCAGGAAGAACACCAGGATACCCTACCTGATGTCCACAGGGGCCATGGTCCTGGGTCCCTTACCTCCAGTACTTTCCTCTCATCCTCAAAAACATCCTGGGTCAGGGAGACCGCGTGGAGATTGACCTGCAGTATAGCACCTCCTAAAAGAGTAGGATGGGTTCGAAACTCCCAAAATTCCCTGAAGATCCCAGCAGTCAAAGACTTGAAGAAGAATGTAAAGGTTTTAGTTTCTCCAGGCAGAATCACACCTGAGAGGGACAGAGACCGAGGTTTTCAACATGCAGGAGCTGGCTGAGCCTCAGGCCTGCACGCTCCTACAGGCAGTTAACTGAGCCCCAGGCCAGGTGGCTGGCCAACCATTCCAGTTTGCCCAGGGCTGAGAGGTTTCCTGGAATGTGGGATTTTGAGTGCTAAAGTCCCAGGCAAACAGAGACAGCTGGCCATCCTAGCCCCAGGCCTGTGCACCTAGATAACAGAGCCCCTAGAACGTTTCTGCTCCCTGGTGGCTCACCTCAAGTTCTATCAGTCTCTCAACAGACAGGAGTAGTCAGGCCACACATTTCACAGAAGGAATGTGAGGGACAAGGCAGGGAAGCTGGGCCATAACTAAGCTTTGATGTCTCACGGAGGACAAAACCAGCCCCAGACAGGAGCTAGCGCGTAGGGTGGCTTCTCCCAAGTACCTTCCCGGTTGTCAAAGTAAAATCGCTGCATCCTGTTCTTCTTAAGGTCTTGGAAAGTGTCCGGCTGGTGCTGCCCTCGCCAGTCATACCAAATGGCCACGGTGCCATTATTGACCACAGTCAGTTCTGAGGAGGTTTTCTCGCCTTCCAGGGTTTCAAAGGTCAAGTGAGCAGCAATCCCAACCTGCCTCTGGAAGGAGGAGGGACAAGAAATGTCTTTGCTGGAGACCCTGGCCTAGAGTGAACAACTCATCTAGTGTGCCCAGGACTTTTCTGGCTTTAGCACTGCAAGTCTCACGTCCCAGGCCGCCAGGGCTTGGCCACTGTCACACAGAGTGGTATCCTACTCCAACGTGGTTGTCTCTGAGGTTACCCTCAATAGTAAGAAGAGAAGATAAAACAAATATATATATATATATATATATTTGATTTTTTTGGTTTTTTTTTTTTTTGAGACAGAGTTTCGCTCTTGTCACTTAGGTTGGAGTGCAATGTCGTGATCTCAGCTCACTGCAACCCCCGCCTCCCGGGTTTAAGTGATTCTCCTGCCTCAGCTTTCCAAGTAGCAGGGATTACAGATGCCCACCACCACACCCTGCTATTTTGTATTTTTAGTAGAGATGGGGTTTCACCATGTTGGCCAGGGCTGGTCTTGAACTCCTGATGTCAGGTGATCCACCCACGTCAGCCTCCCAAAGTGCTGGGATTACAGGCATTGAGCCTCTGTGCATGGCCAGATAAAATATATTTTATATCCAATGAACACTTCTATTCCTTAGCATCTGAAGAATATTTTAGAACCTTCTTAGAGCCATACCTACTTGAGTTTGCGTGTTTACATGCTTGGGGGCTGGGTATAAGCCCCAAGTGGCTTATGACACTCTGCAGCCTCGTGATTTTATTCTTGCTCAAGTTAGTGTTGCTGTCACCATTTTCAGATGTGCTGAATGCACGACCAGATAAAAACCCAAACAGGAGACTGTGCAGGCTGCTGGTAACTGCCAGTCACCTAGGCTGCACCCCTGAGGGGGGCTCTCCCAGCAGGTGTGGTGGAGGCAGTTTTACCTTGTCCTGTGGATTACTGCCTCTGATCCAGCAAGCTGGCTTCCCACAGAACAGCAGAGAAGGGCCGAGAATAGGCATGGAGCCGTGAGAGGAGCTGGCCAATGTGCCTCTGTAAGAAAAGCCAATGACTTATTTTCCCTTAGGCTGCCACAGTCATGCCATGTTGAACCCCACAGAAATGGTGACCAGGAAGCCTAGAAACACGACCAGCTCCACCCTACAATGGAGTCTGATCAACTCCACTCCCGCGCAGCTTCCTCCTGACCCATTGCTGTGGATGGGAGGTTCTTAGAAACACACAGACTCTTTAAGCCCACTTGCCAGAGCCATTCACAGTACACAGAAATACATAGACTCTCCATGCCAGAGGCATTCAAGATGCACAGCAGTGGGAGGGTCTAGACAGCCCTCACCTGACCAGCAACGGAATGTCTGGGAAATCCCCATTAGGAGTTGGTTGCTGGAAAGGAGCAGATGGCAAAAGGAAAGCCAGCACAGCTGCTGGAATGGGTTCAAGGAGTGGGTGGCAACCACTGGAGAGAAGCTAGGCTGGAGGCACCCTGATCTCAGGGAGGGAAGCCTGCTCTTTAATACTGGTAGGTGCTGGAGGAACTCTTCCGCCTCTCTCCCCAGGGTTCAGGCTGCACTCACAAGTATGTTGTCTCTTCAGAGGAGCCTCCCTGACTTCTTTCAAACACTGTGCAGTCTTCCACAGTAACAGCCGAGAAGGGCCGCCCTTTGCCCACCACCTCCAGGCCATCAATATCCTCCGAGAGATAGAGAAAGGTAAGATGAGCTGACTGAAGACAGGCACCACCCCAAGGGGCTTCTGACTGGGGCATGGAGGCCAATCCAACCTGCTGGCTGAAATCCAGCTCTTCCATGATTCTCTGCAGCTCCTTGCGTCGGTAGATCAGAAACAGACTCCGATCCCAGGTGTAGCGGTACGAAGCGTCCCTCTGGGCTGGTAATCCTAGCATGAGGTCCAAGGACCCTCAGCACAGGCTGCTGCCATGTTCCCTTGCTCACCCACTTCTCAAGGGCTCTGAGAGTACCTATCCCAACACCATTTCTAGGAAGGACGAAAAATACAGCTTCCCTGCGGCAGCTAGGCTCCCGTTCTCCTGTCCTATACCTCCTCAGCAGCCCTACACAAGACTCCTGCAAAATTAGCTTCCAAATAGCCAAATATTTGGATTATAATAAAAATAGTAACAGCAGCTACCTTTTACTGAGTGCTTAACAATCAGTCAGAACCTCTTAATACATTTCACATCTCATTTAGCCCTATCACAACCCTGTGCATATTTTACAGATGAGGAAACTACAGGCCAGAGGGGTTCAACCACTCTGGGGTTCACTAACATGACACGGCTGGGACCTGAACCCAGGCAGCCTGGCAGGCTCTAAAGCAGTGCTGCTCAAGAGAAACGGAATGCAAACCACAAACACAAGCCACACGTGTCACTGAAAGTTTTCTAGATGCCACACTGAAAAAGGAAAAAAGAAACAGGTGGGATTCATTTTAGTAATATAGTTTGTTTGTTTATTTATTTATTTTATTTTATTTATTTATTTTGAGACAGAGTTTTGCTCTTGTTGCCCAGCCTGGAGTGCAATGGCATGATCTTGGCTCACTGCAACCTCTACCTCCCAGATTCAAGCAATTCTCCTGCCTCAGCCTCCCAAGTAGCTGGGATTATAGGCGCACACCACCATGCCCAGCTAATTTTTGTATTTTTAGTAGAGATGGGGTTTCACTATGTTGGCCAGGCTGGTTTTGAACTTCTGACCTCAAGTGATCCATCCACCGCAGCCTCCCAAAGTGCTGGGATTACAGGCGTGAGCCACTGTGCCCGCCCTCATTTTAGTAATATAGTTTAATTCAGTATATCGAAAATATTGTCATTTTGACATGTAATCAATATAAAAATGATTAATAAAATACATTGTTTTCACACTAAAGCCAGTGCCCAGTTGACAGTGACAGCACTTCTCAAGGCAGGGCAGCCACGATCCAGGCGCTCACCAGCGGCATGCAGCTCAAGGCTCCACACTGGACGGCAGCTCTATGGCTGCACTCGTTTCCTAGCTCTCTCACCGTTTTACTGAAGAAAAGGAAGAGGGAGCCGGACTTCAGGAAGACTCTGGGACTTGCCTAAGGCCACAGAGAGTCACAGAGAAACAGGCCCTGGGCCTGTTTCACTGTAGAGCTGTGCTGGCCACTTCCACACTACCCTGCCTCCGGGCCAGGCACAAGATGCCAGCTGGCTTACAGCCCTGCGCCTCACCTGTCTCCACCCGGATGGAGTGGGGCTTCCTGATGTGAGTGATGGGCTCCATGAGGCCACGCTGAGTTTTTGTCTTGGTCATGACCAGACCTGTCATCTCATCTCCCAAGTACTCCAGTCGACTCCAGAACCCACTGTTCTCCCAGCTCTGGCAAGGAAGGAAAGGTGAGTCAGATTACCTGGACACCTCAGCCAGATGCTGGTGGAGACGTGGGAAGACAAGAGCACCACCAAAGGCTACAGATGCTCCCTCTGGGGAATTCATTGCTGCCGTGATTGCAGAACAGAAGTACCCACTGCCGTGTTTTCTGGACGCCCTGTTGTCATCTTTACCTGCCCCCAGCCAGATGGTATGGGTTGGTACAGGTACTGCACTGGCCTACCAGAAAAAAAGGTGGGGGACTCTTCAACCTCTCTCCTTAGCGTGTAGGCTCCACTCAGTCTAAGCTCCTAGGAGACAAACACTAAGACTACTCTAATAACTCGCTACCTGTGTGGCCACCACAGGCTGAATAACTTTACTGACTAATCATATAATTTAGTAAAGGCCTTGAGGGCTTAATGATTTTTGCAATGGATAGGTTTTTTTCTCCCCAGCTGTGCCACCTGAGACCAGCATCCCTGTGTCCAGATGCCTGCCCCCACCTCCCTCCTCCGTGCACCCCCCTGCCCCCTGGGCACTTAGGACAGGTGGCCTCACTTTCCTATCACGCCGGGTTGGAAGTGTGCAGTCAATGAGCTCCCGCTCCTCCTGGATCCGTCTGTAGGTCTCCCCAGTGTGCATGAGCAGCTCACTGACTGGCTTCTTTAGGTGTTCTAGAGAGAGAGGCAAGATTGCAGCCACTCTGCTAAACCAGAACAAACAGGGGCCTTGGCAGTCTGCATCGGGCAGCCTCCCTCACGGGGCTGATTTCAGCACCCACTGAAGCTTCAGAGTGAGACGCCCTTGGGAGTGAACAGCACAAATGTGGTCAGCCCGAGGCCAGGCTCTGGAGGAGAGCAAACAACCCAGCAGAGCCTTGCTGCCAGATGGAGGCCGGGTGGGAGCCCTGTCTGCTCTGCTCACCGCTGAGGGCTTCCTGCTGCTTCTTCCGCAGGGCTGTGTTACGCTGCCAGTTTTTCAGAAAGTTGTGCTGAGGAGGTGGGGCCCAGGGAGGTCTCTTCTCTTCTTTTGGGGCTTTTTGCTTTGACTCTCCTTCAGCAGAGATGAGGGTCATCAGACAGGGTGAGGTAGGTATCCGCTCAGCCAGCTGAAAAGTACAACGTACGTATGTGGAGGGCAGTGAGAAGGCTCTGGGCGGGGCTGAGCACACATTTCCCGAGGCCTAAACCCGTGCTGTCATCCCACTGCGCTGAGAGTCCCTCCTCTTCAGGACTCCAGGGTAGCCAGTGACAGAAAATAAATCCCAGAACCAGGGGGCCCTGAAAGCAGCTGTCAGTCCACTCTCCCCCAGAAAGGGAACTTCTGTTTCAAGATTGGGGTCAACATCTTCTAGTGTATTTGTCCTCACAACTGATGTTGATTGACACCTTCACCCATGTGTAAATAGAAGCATTCTTACATGGCCCCAGGCCCCTTAGCGCCTGACCAATCAGACTCAGCCTGGAACCAGGGAAGCAAGGGGAAGACACAGGCGAAGCCCTGCATGATGGGAAGGTTGGAAAGATACAGAATCTTCCCGTGGCTCAGGAAGCAGTGGGAAGCCACCTTCCTCCACCACGTGGACTGAGGAGGGCAGGCCAGTCTCCAGAGAAGGGAAAATCAAGACAGTGCACAGAGCAGAGGGAAATGAGGCATGTGGGCCCTGAGTCCTGACGCCTTTTTGGGTGCAGTCTACCCAGACCCAGGTACTCCCACCTTTGGGTTCCATGAGGCAATCTCTGGAATCCTTACAGTAAATCCCTGACTTCACTGAAGCCAGCTTCAGCTGCCTGAAGTGTCTAACTATTCTAGGAGAGGGTCCCTTATCAACTCAGACTCAAAACCTAGAGACTAGACTGTCTCTTTAACCCCCGCCCTGCTTGACTGTGTCAGGTGGGAGACCGAAATGACTTCAGTGACTGCTCTCATCTGGGTAGTTCTGTGCAAACAAACCTGGGTGTTCCCTCGAGCAAGTGCAATCCTCTTAAAGTCCTGGAGACTCCCCAAGATGTGGTGGGGCAGGATCTGGTCACTGCCATCGAAGCTGTCACCGGGACCTGGGAGGATAAAAGAAAGGGGAAAGAAGCTGTGGGTGGACAACTTTCAAGAGGGCAACTTTCTGATGCAGACTGGGTTTCTCTTGAAGCTGACCCACGAGTTGAAAGACAGTGAAGCCAGGGCTGAGACTGGGTGTACCGGAGTAGTCCAGAGGCTTTGTGGCTGCATCAGGATTCGCAGGACGTGCTACAAGGTGGCAGACCTTCCTCCTAGGATCTGTGGGTTTGAGTTTACGGACGATAAATTTCTGGGTAATGACACGTTTATCTTCCTTTTCAGTAAGGCGAGGAATGTGTTGCTAAAAAGAAATAAAACAAAGGAGAATTCCACCTGTGGTGGCAGGAGGAAGAGCACCACCCATCTCCTCTGTTCTAGTTCTGGGTGGAGTTCCTGAAGGCTGACAGATCTGTTTCTTCAGCTCTGTCCATATGTTCTGTCAAGGAAATGCCTGTGTAACAGATATGTGACTTAGTAATATCCTGGAGGGAAAAAAAAAGAACATCTTATGCCTCCAGACAGTTCGGGTGAGAGGTGGCTGACTCTCCCAGGTAAAGCATGGAGTTAGGGTTTAGCAGCTTTACCCAGAGCTGTACCTTGGCTCCTTAAACTCATCCTCCCTTCTGTGAAATGGGAATGATGGCACCTACCTCATCATCTCATTTCCCCCGTGGTGCTATACGAATCTCAGAAATGTTAAAACAGACAACACAGTGAATTCCTTAAGGTGGTAAAGTGAAAAGAATCTGTGTTCAGTGGGTTTTTCCATGGAATTAGACACTCCTCCTGAGTAGGGAGACGGTGGGAAGACAGTGGACATGGCTGGTGTTCCAGACTACCCAGGCTGCCGGCAGGTAAAGGTTTCTATGGTAAGGGAAGCTTGGGCTTCATCCTCACCTCCTTCAAGTCTTCCTTCTTAATGGCCAAGGCAAGAATGTCATCTCCTTGTAGGATATTGCTAACAGGTTCAGGCTCTTCCTGAATTGTGGGTGTGGGTTGTTCAGGTCCCTTTGCCCGCTTCTTTTCTGAAGAGAAGCAGAAAGTTATTAAGTCCTTAAAGAGCTCCTGTATATATCAATATATACATACAAAAATAAAAGTAAAAATATATACTAGACTCCATGGTGGCGGGCAGAGCTGACCAGCTGGATAGATAGCAGAGGCTGCCAAGGTGGCCTGGGCAGCACTTTGCTGGGGCAATGGGAGTTCTCTCTGGAGGGTCCCCCTACCCACAGCCCCTGGCTTACCACAGTGACTAAGACTTCTGTAGCCAGAATTGAGATCAGAAGATGTTTCATTTCAGGCCAGGTGTGGTGGCTCATGCCTGTAATTCCAGCACTTTAGGAGGCTGACACAGGAGGATCACTTGAGGCCAGGAGTTCAAGACCAACCTGGCCAACATGGTGAAACCCCGTCCCTACCAAAAATACAAAAATTAGCCAGGTGTGGTGGCCCATGCCTGTAGTCCCAGCTACTCAGGCGGCTGAGGCAGGAGAATCACTTGAGCCCGGGAGGTAGAGGTTGCAGTGAGCTGAGATCGCACGACTGCACTCTAACCTGGGCAACAGAGCGAGACTCTGTCTCAAAAACCAAACCAAAACAAAACAAAACAAAACAAAAAGATGTTTCATTTCAGGTGCCGTGGTGCAAGCTTGTAATCCCAACATTTTGAGAAGCCAAGGCAGGAGGATTGCTTGGGCCCAGGAGCTCAAGACTAGCCTAGGCAACATAGTTGAGACTCCATCTGTACAAAAAAGATTATTTTTAATATACAAAAAAGATGTTCCATTTCAGGCTATGCTATTTATAAGCTGGACAGTCTTGGGTACACATCACTTAACCTCTCTAGGCCTCAGGCTTCTCATGTGTAGGAAGAGTCAGTTGGACTAAATCAGTGGTTCCCAAGTTATTAGTCCAATGTCTGCCTCAGAATCTTTGGGGGAGTTTTATGAATACAGCTTCCTGGCTACTGCATGGAGCCAGGGCCTAGGGAGCTGTAATTTTTTCAACTCCCTAGGTGATTCTGATGCACAGTGGTTTGGGACAACTGAACTAGATGTTTTGCCAGCCTCCTCCAGTGCTGGCACTGATCCATGCTTCTGGGTGAAGGCACTGGGTTTCACAAGACACTGGTTAAAATGCAGAATCTCTGTGGGGGAAGCAGAACATCCACCACTGGCCATGTATTGCATACTATTTCATTTAATAAAGATTTGTTTAAGCAGCTTCTACATGCCAGGCACTGTGCTGGGTTCTAGGGATATATGCCAGAGCTTGTCTTTAAAGAGCACATGCCCAGTGGGAAACAAGACCATGAAACAGACTGAGCCAGAGTAACTACCGGAACATGGTGGGGGGAACACCCAGCGCAGAGTCGGCGGGTGTGGGAGGCGGCGGGGGGGAGGTCAGGGAGGGCTTCCTAAGGAAGGGATATTTAAACAGAGCTGAAGAAAGAAGTTGGAGAAAGGAAAGGGCCCTGGGGAACAGGCATTCCAAAGAAAATAACATAAGGAGGCATAGAGGCAAGAGAATGGAGCACATCCCTGGAACTCAAAGCATGTGTTTTTAAATAGCTGGAGTGTGGTGAGGTGGGAGGGAAGAGGCAGAGTCCAGAGACAGCAGCAGCAGCCATATCATGAAGAGCTCAGTGAGCCATGTGAAGGCTTACCCCATGGGCAATGGCATGCCAAGGAATGGATTAAGAGTTTCAAGATCTTGGGAGGCCAAGGCAGGCAGATTGCTTGAGCCCAGGAGTTCAAGACCAGTCTGGGCTCTATAAAAAAAAAACACAAAAATTAACCAGGCATGGTAGTACATGCCTGTAGTCCCAAACACTTGGGAGGCTGAGGGGAAGGATAGCCTGAGCCCAGGAAGTGAAGGCTGCAGTGAGCCAAGATTGTGCCACTGCACTCCAGCCTGGGTGACAGAACAAGACCCTGTCCCTAAGAAAAAAAAAAAAAAACCTGCAAGACCGAGGATGAGTGTATGAATGTATTTAAGAGTCTGTTGTGGCAGCCACAGCATGACATTGACAACACCCGGGGCAGAAGGGGGTCACAGGTCACTCTCCAACGAGGACACACTCCCTGCCTTCCTTTCACAGAGGTGGCTTAACAGGTTCAAACACATCTCATTTCTCTGGCTGGTCAACCCTGTCATTTTCCCTCTGGTTCAGAATGGTTTGATATAAGGCCCTACATAAAACAATCAAAAGAAAACCCAAGTCCTGAGGCCTTTAGGGAGTTTAAAACAAAATGTGGTTTTATCCACTGCTTCTCACAGCACCGTAATCTTTAAGAGGCAATATCACGAAAACATCAAGGCAGGTGTTTTGGTTAACAAAATCAAACTTTTTTTTAGGAAATTTCCATAGAGTTGGTGGCCAAAAAAACTCACACCAAAATCATTCCAAACATAGTTCTAAATTCAGCCTGTTGGCCAGGTGCGGTGGCTCACGCTTGTAATCCCAACACTTTGAGAGGCCGAGATGGGAGGATTGCATGAGGCCAGGAGTTCAAAACCAGCAACACAGGAGAACCTATCCTTAAAAATAATTTTTGTTTTTCTATTAGCAAAAATAATAAATTCAGCCTATTATCCACAGTCTGTTTCTGTAATGGGGTCAGCAGAGGTTTGGAAGTATCTGTCTGTTAAATGTACGGCTCTGTGCACACAAACACACATGCAGGGCTGCCAGCTGAACCCCGAGTTCCAATCTCATCTGCCGCCATGTGTGGGGATGCAGCCTTGGGCTTTGATTTCTACCTCCCCTCTCCCTTCTACACAAACTCACCAAAGTGGGTGGCAGCCTATGAGAGTTGAGATCAGTTGAAGGTCTGTTTGTGTAAATATTTTGGTATTATCTGTACTTTCTAGGACATTTGCTTCCTTTATCCATAACCTTGGCTGGGTTGACATCTTTCCAAGTGATTAAACGTCTCCAGATATGTGTTTTTTACTGGTGGGTGCACAATTACCACGTGTCAATAGAAACTTTCAACACTGCCGAAGATTTTTGGGGGCCAAAGCTCCCATCCCTTCAGTGATAGAGAAGCTAATCTTTCATGTTTGGTTTAGATTGAAATAGTAAAACTCTGGTCTAAGGTTATTCTGAGAAAGTTATCTTTAATGTAGTCCAATAAATGCTCTGTTACTGTATACAGTCAGGGAGTGGTATGTTCTAGTTATTAAAATATTCATTAAAATGATATATACATCTTTTTTTTTTTTTTTTCTTGAGATGGAGTCTCAGTCTCTCCCCCAGGCTGGAGTGCAGTGGCGCGATCTCAGCTCACTGCAACCTCCGCCTCCCGGGCTCAAGTGATTCTCCTGCCTCAGCCTCCCGAGTAGCTGGGAATACAGGCATGCGCCACCATGCCCAGCTTTTTTTTTTTTTTTTTGAGATGGAGTTTCACTCTTGTTGCCCAGGCTAGAGTACAATGGCGTGATCTCGGCTCACTGCAATCTCTGCCTCCCAGGTTCAAGTGACTCTCCTGCCTCAGCCTCCCAAGTTAGCTGGGATTACAGGCATGCACCAACATGCCTGGCTAATTTTTTGTATTTTTAGTAGAGGCTGGGTTTTACCATGTTTGCTAGGCTGGTCTTGAACTCCTGACCTCAGATGATCCACCTGCCTTAGCCTCCCAAAGTGGTGGGATTACAGGCATGAACCACCGCACCCGGCCGCCTAACTATTTTTTGTATGTTTAGTAGAGACAGGGTTTCACCATGTTGGCCAGGTTGGTCTCAAACTCCTGGCCTCAGGTGATCTGCCCGCTTCGGCCTCCCAAAGTGCTGGGATTACAGGCATGAGCCACGCGCCCAGGGATATATATATATCTTAAAGTTAAATTGCTCCTGGAGAGTGCTTACCAAGCCCCTTCTATGTGCTATAAACTACAAAGATGGTATAAAAGTGTTAAGATACGGCTCCTTCTCTTGAGGTACTGAAAAACGTAACAGACAGGAACACACACCAATCATAACTAAAGGAGTTCCTACATTTGCGGTACAGGCAATAGGTTTGGTCAGAAATCAAAAAAGGAACAGATCCATATGGATTACACAGTTCAGGGCTCTGAAGAAGGGTTCAGAGGAACAGCTGCAGAGGTGGCTCCACAGGCTGAGGCAGGCCACGAAGGAGAGGCAAGCTTTGCGCAGGCACAGCAGCAAACCAAGATGCTCCAGGTGAAGTCAAAGTCCAAGCAAAGCAAGGGGCAGGGCTGAGCATGGCATGTGAGTGGCACGATAACACAGAAAACTTGCTGGGGACGTGGGGAGGTGGTGATGTTGGGGATGAGAAGGAAACCAGGACATGACAGCTTTGTAAAGCATGGCTCAGGCATCTGATCTTTGGTCCAGGGGAGTGAGTTGATGACAGGTGCATTTCAGAATGATTCATCAGATGAGGAGAGCCAGATGGACCGGAGAGGCAGAGGCAAGCTGGGGAGACCAGGGAAGGAAGAGCCCCAGGGATCATTTTAGGACCTGCAGGAAGACTCCACAGGGCTGAGGTATGTCTGACTAGTGAGCCTGTAGAGGCCCAGCTCTTTCTGGTTCTTTGATCTGGAATCCCAAGCTGATAGGGCTCCTAGTGAGCCACCCAGCTGACATTTCTCCCTTGATGCTGACAGTGAGGGGTAAAAGAGACCACCCCGCTTGCATGGGGTAATCAGTCTCTGTCGGAGCTGGACCAGAGGGCTGGAAGCAAGGTGCTTAGGTGGGGGTAGGAAGCAAGATGCGGAGGGGGGAACCATGGAGGGAGAAGAAACCTGGACTCTTTTTTCTGCTTCTTGTTTTATCTAAGTATTATTCGTTTTTAGGGTTGATTAAAGTCTTTGGGAAATTCTGACCTTAGGGTTGGGCTCGGGGAACAATGGAGGGGCTGTCCCTACTAGGGCAGAGCTTTAATTGGTTGGGGAGGGGAATCTAATACTGCTGGGAGGGTTCTTGGTTTCTTAGCAACAAGACAGCGGTGGGGAGGTGGCCCATAGCAGGAATGGAGGGTACTGGGACTCACAAGGGCTCTCAGGTCCTGAGAAACAGGTTTAAGTCACTATTTTTGCTTTCCTTTTTGCTTATGAGTCAGAGACTTTGGAGAAACATCGCACAAGGTTACAAGATGACATTTGGTCATTAGCTGCCTCATATGGGGGCCAGGGGAAGAGTACTGCTCTACATTAGAGGCTCCCCTGAGATATTTTAAAAAAGATATCTTGCATGCTAAACACTTCATTTTTTTTTTTCCCTCCTCACTCTGGTGCATGTTCTTAACTCAAGGGT
Organism: Nomascus leucogenys; assembly: GCF_006542625.1. Classification (NCBI taxonomy): domain Eukaryota; kingdom Metazoa; phylum Chordata; class Mammalia; order Primates; family Hylobatidae; genus Nomascus; species Nomascus leucogenys. Next base: position 199,171 of record NC_044394.1, on the reverse strand, counting down.
TAATTAACAAACTAAATTTTCTGCTTATTAGAAATAAATATGCAGTGAAAAATCTTTCCTTGATTTGTTTACAGCAGTTCAAATCTGATGAGATCTCCCAGAAACTATGTGAGCAGGAGGCACTGGCTAGGAAAGCCCTTGACTGCCCTTGTGAAAGGGGACCAGATATTCCCTCTCTCTCAACTATTAAAAAGTATGTCATGGGCCAGGCACGGTGGCTCACGCCTGTAATCCCAGCACTTTGGGAGGCCAAGGTGGGAGGATCACTTGAGCTCAGGAGTTCAAGACCAGCCTGGGAAACTTGTCTCTACAAAAAAAAAAAAAAAATTAGCCGGGAATGGTGGTGTGCACCTGTAATACTAGCAACTTGGGAGGCTGAGGCAGGAGGATCGCTTGAGCCCAGAAGTTCAAGACTGTAGTGACCTATGACTGTACCACGGCACTCCATCCCGGGTGACAGAGCGAGGCCCTGTCTCAAAATACATACATATACACACACACACACACACACACACACACACAAAGCTAAAAATTAAATTTAAAAATAAATAAATGGAAACAGCCAAAAAAGATCAAAAGGGGATGGGTTGCAAATGAGAACATGTCCATGGAAGTCAGTCCGCTATCAGACGCCCTGTGGCTCTCCCAGGTGCAACCAGAAGGAAGCTGTAGAGGCCAGGAAGCAGTCATATCTAGCGATTCTTTCCAGGCTAAAGGAGCTGGATAAGTGTCATCCAGCTGGAAAGTGCACGTGGTAGGAAAAGGCAGTCAAAAAGAGAACTAGCCAAGCAAGGCCTTTCTTCTGGGTTTTTCCAGCAGGAATCCTAAGTGACGCCTGCCCCCCTCCCCCACCCTCCTCTACCAAATAATCCCATCAAGGTGGCTGGTTTCAACACTTCATTCTTTCCTCTTCCCAAGGACCCCAATTTCTGGCCCTTCTACCCTTAAACTCTTTCCTGGTTCTTCTGCACTTCATCCAGTCCGGGGATCCTGCCTCCTGCATGCCACCCTAAGATGTGGTTAGAGGTAGAGGTATCCCTGCCTGCGCAAGGCCATCTCCCCAGCCAGTGGTCCCTGAGGCCCCTCTGTCAGTCTCCCACTTCCTATGTCCCCATCCCCAAGGCCCAGTGCGCTGTAGGCTCTTCCTGCCTTCCCCCCCATCCCTAAGGGTCCTATGCCCAGCACCCCACTTCCCCGTGATCTTTCCTCCATCACTGGTGCCATCCCCATCCTCCAGGCCCCGTGTCCTGAACTCATTCCGGGGACCGCTTCCCCTGTCGGGTTCTCCCGAGCGCCCAAGGCAGCCAGCGCCAACCTTTGACGCTCTCTGCGGCCTCTAATAATCTGGTTGGAGTTATTCTGAGGCGGGAATCCTTCTTTAGAGACTTCATGGTGCCGCCCGGCACCGCCGGCCCAGAGACACCGCGGCTGCGCCGCACCCGCCAGCCAACGGCCGCCACTGCGTCCACAGCAACCGGTGCCCCGCGCGGGGGCGCGCACCCACCGATCAACCTGGGCGGAGGCTGCTTGGAAACCACCTTCTTCATCGGGCCGCGCACGCGCCCGCCGCCGGCGGCTCCAAGGGCGATGGACCCCTAGAACGCCCTGCGGGTCCGGCCGGAGACGCCGCCGACGAGCGCCGTGACGCCACCAGCCGGGCGGGGCGGGGCGGGGGACCCGGGCGAGGACCCCCGCGAGTTGCCGGAGCCGAGGGCTGGGTGGGAGCGGCTGGCTGGTAGGGGTGCATGACCCGCCTCGCCCCGCCCTGCTGCTAGGCCACGGGGGGCGGGTGGGGCGTCGGGGGTGCCAGCCCCTGCTTCCCGCGTCCCTCGACTAAGGCCACGTCCTGTCGAGGGACCTCCCTCTGCCCCCCTCACAGCGGTCCAGGGGGATCGGGCCTTTCAGGACCTGCTGAAACCCTTTGCGTGGCGTACCGTGGGTTTTAGGTGTCCCTGCCTGCCCTCCCCCACTCGCACCAACGCGCCTGGAGACCTCCCGGGTCCACGCTCGCTGCAACCACTTTGGCCTTTCATCACTTCCCAAACCAGCCAAAACTTTTGCCCTGACTTGGGGCATTCTCACAGTCCTTGGAGATGCTGCCTCTGATTATTTTAAGTTTATAAATGCACCCGCTTTTTCGCCTTCCCCTGGAGCCCTGACGCATTCTGGAATTATTTTGGTTTTTTGTGTAGTTGCCTATTGTCAAACTGGCTGTCAGAATGCATGAGAGCAGCAGCTGCCTCAGGCCCCGCCCCCAACCCAAAGTTTAGTACTAGTAGTCACGCAGTAAATTGTACCTCAAATAGTGAAGGGGTTCTAGAGCCAGACAGTTGGGTTCTAATCCCAGCTATGTCGGCTTGTTAGCTGTGTGTTCCTGAGCCAATGCCTTGACCTAGAGAGCCAGTTTTCTCTGCTGGGCACAGTGGTTGAGGCCTACAATCCTAGTGCTTTAGAAGGCTGAGGCAGGAGGATTGGTTGAGGCCAGGAGTTCAAAATTGACCTGAGCAACGTAGGGAGACTCCATTCTAAAAAAAAAATTTTTTTTTTTTGAAACGGAGTCTCACTCTGTGCCCAAGCTGGAGTGCAGTGGTGCCATCTCGGCTCACTGCAACCTCTGCCTCCCAAGTTCAAGCGATTCTCCTGCCTCAGCCTCCTGAGTAGCTGGGATTACAAGCGAGTGCCACCATGCCTGGCTAAGTTTTGTATTTTTAGTAGAGATGGGGTTTCACCAGTTGGTCAGGCTGGTCTCGAGCTCCTGACCTCGCGATCCGCCCGCCTCCGCCTCCCAAAGTGCTAGGATTACAGGCGTGAGCCACTGTGCCTGACCTAAAAATTTTTTTTTTAATTAGCTGGCTTTGGTGGCCCACACCTGTAGCCTTAGCTACTCTGGAGGCTAAGGAGGAAGATTGCTTGAGCCCAGAAGGTCCAGGCTGCAGTGAGCTCTGATTGCACCACTGTACTCCAGCCTGGGCACCAAAGTGAGACCCCTATCTCATACATCCATCCATACATATATACATACATAAAATGGAGGTCATAATGCTGCTCTCACAAGGCCACTGCAAGGGTTAAATGAATATGTGTGTATTTATTTTTCTTAGAGAGTATCTCACTCTGTTGCCCAGGTTGGAGTGCAGTGGCACAATCATAGCTCACTGCAGCTTCAAACTCCTGAGCTTAAATGATCCTGCTGCTTCAGCCTTCTGAGTAGCTGGGACTACAGGCATGTGCCACTGCACCTAGCTAATTACTAAATTTTTTGTAGAGACAGGGTCTTGCTATGTTGTTCAGGCTGGTCTTGAACTCGTGGGCTTAAGCGATCCTCCCACCTTGGCCTCTCAAAGTGTTGGGATTACAAGCATAAGCCACCTCACCTGGACTGAGTGTGCATTTAAACTACGAAACAGGGTGCCCTCCATAAGCTGTAGTATCTTCTCAGTCAATTCTCAAAATCATGCTGGGGTTAAAGGGAGGGGACACATTAAAAGCCCATTTTACAAATGGAGAAACTGAGCTCCAGTCACCTGACTAGCAGGAAGCACAAATTGAACCTGGTTTTCAAAAGTCCAAGGCCAGGGCTCTTTGGACCCTGTCTCCTGGGACATTTCTGAGTTTGCAACAGCTGCCCCAGACAGCGGAGGAGCTAGAGACGATGCCAGCAGTGCTGGTGAATCCCTGAGCTCCCTGTGTGTCCCCCATTGCTTGCTCCAGCCCCAGGGGCATGGCCCCTTCTTCACACTGCTCTAGACCTTGCTCTCCTTATGACTGAGGCATCCTCCACGGACAGCCCCTCTCCTGCTCTCCGAGGCCCAGGCCCTCTACCCTCTAGAGAATCCCCAGTTCTGTTTACTTCAAGACTGAGTGCTTATGATCCAGCAGGCTAGGTGCTGTGCCATGTGGGTCCTCCAGGAAGCAAGCACTGAGATGAACATAGGAGTGCAAGAGGTTTATTGCCGGGAGAGGGGGTAGTGGCAAAGCCAGTGAAGGAGAGGAAGTGGGAAAGGGCTGGGAGAGCCTCAGACTGTGCTGCAGATCTAACAAAGTCTTGGCCAACCCAGCGTGTCTGGGCAAAGAATGTTTGTTAGAAGAACATTTCTCTGGGCAAAGAATGTTTGTTAGAAGCTGTCAGCTAACTGCCCTCCTTGCGGGTGAATAGCAAGTTCTTTCTGGAAGGGAGACAGGAATAGCTTACCTCCGTGGCTGTCCCAGAAGCTCTGTAAGATATGGAGGAAAATAAGAAACATTTCCTCTTGCCCTCTAGGAGCTCAGAGTCCACTCTAGAGCAAAAGACAAACGCTCATGAAACTCTAATCCGTGCACCCAGTTTCTGGAAGAAGGCCTTTTAACTTTGGGAAGTTACATAGCTTGTGGGTGGCATGGCTGGGAGCAGGACAGAGGCTTGGGGATTGTGAAGGGAGGGTTTGGTGGAGATCAAAGGACAAGGGAAGAAGCAGGTAGGGGAGTATGTGGTCAGGCAGGCATGCAACCTGGCTGGGCTTTGCCACCAGCCCGAGTGACCTTGGACAGGTCTCACCCCCGTCTGTGTCCCAGTATCACCATCTGTATCATGAAGGGGTCCAGACCAGATCAGAGCTGCTTCACCTTTTGAGAAGCCAATCAAACCTAGGAATCTTCTCCTGAGAAATGTGCATTTGATTTTTTAAAACTGTAGTAAAATACACATAACATAAAAGTCACCATTTTAACATATTCAATCGAGTGACATTTAGTACATACACAATGTAGTGCCACCATCACCACTACTTACACTATCTACATCCAGAATGTTTTCATCAGCTCCAAAGGAAACCCTCTACCAGTCATTCCCCAGCCCCGACCCCCATCCCCTGACAATCGCTAAGCTCCTTTCTGTCTTTACTGATTTGCTTATTCTTGATACTTCATATCAGTGGAATCATACAATATTTGGCCTTTTCTGTCTGTTTTTTTTTTTCACTTAACACGTATCAGTGACTCCATTCCTTTTTGTGGCTGAATAATATTTCGTTTTATGGGTATACTGTGTTTTGTTTATCCATACATTTGCACATTTGATTTTGCACGTGACTTTGCATTCAATTCCAGGGATTCCCTGAAGCTCATTCATGTGTGACTGGGGTGGGGGTAGGAGGAGGTCAGAGTGCTTTAGACATGAAGTGGGGTCATTTGAGAGTAGATTTCCAACTCTAATGCATGAGCTCATGGGGTAGTAATTAGTTGCAATTTAGGAACCACAGACTGGATATGAGGGGGGCCTTCTTAGAGGAGGTAGTACTTCTTAGAGGAGGTGGGCCACTAAATAAAGAGTTCAATGGGTAGTTCGGGGGGCAGGTACTCCAGCTGAGGACACAGAAGGTACAAAGGCCTGGAGGGAGCTGGGCACGATGGCTTGTGCCTATAATCCCAACACTTCGGGAGGCTGAGGCAGGAGGATCACTTGAGCCCAGGAGTTTGAGACCAGCCCGGGCAACATAGTGAGACCCCGTCTCTACAAAAAAATTTCTAAAAATTAGCCAGATGTGGTGCCATGTCCTTGTGGTCGTAGCTACTCAGGAGAGTGAGGTGGATGCATTGCTTGAGCCTGGGAGGTCGAGGCTGCAGTGAGCTGTGATTGCACCACTGCACTTCAGCCTAGGGTGACAGAGCAAGACTCTGTCTCAAAAAAGAAAAAAAAAAAAAAAGCCCAGTGTGTGTAAAGCACAAGCTCAGATGACAGCATCGCTTCACCAGCATAGCTCCTGCAGTCTCCTCCCAGCGCCACAACTCTGAGCAACTTCCTGGAGCCCAGGGAGGAGGAGGTGGTGGCTAGGTTGACAGAGGACACGGCATAAATTCTTGCTTCATGTCTCTGTTTATTTCCACCCACCCAGGTGCTGGGCATGTCGTCAGCTACTCCTAAACAGCCTCCCTAAATAGAAAGCGCATTTCCTCCACAGACTGCATCATCCATTTCCCAGGGACAGCCACCTCCTAAAGGCTGAGGCTGGGGGTCATCTGTTCTCCAGCCCCTCACATCTGATCCCCCTCCCGATTCATCCTGCCACTCTGTCTCACCTCCGCATACCCACCTGGCCTGCTCCCCTATTATTTCCATTGTGCCCCCCCAACCAGGTCTGACCACCCCCACACATAGCGCCTCACATCTGCCCTCACCCACTCACATCTGGCAGCTGCACCCCTTAAACGATGCATCACATCACTGCCCTCCTTACTACAACCTCGCTCAGCTCACACTCAGCAGGAATCTCACATTCTTCTTAGCCCAAAACACAGGACACAGCTGGACTTTGCTCCCAGAATGGACTGACTTCAGCTTCAGGGATGACACAGAGACTCTGGGACGCTTCTTAGGAAGGACACAAGGGGGGATTTCAGAGGCTTTGGAGTAAAGTGTGGGTTTGCCTCTCAATTTTGCGCCCACTTGGGCTGTCTGCTTTAGAGTAGGGACAGTGAACTAGGCATGGTGGCTCACACATGCAATCCCAGCACTTTGGGAGGTCAAAGCAGAAGGATCACTTGAGCCCAGGAGCTTGACACTAGCCTGGGCCACATAGAGAGACCCCGTCTGTACTAAAAATAAAAATTTTAAAAATTAGCCGGGTGTGGTGTTCATGCGTGTCTGGAGTCCTAATTACTCAGGAGGCTGAAGCAGGGGGATTGCTTGGAGCTCGGGAGATCAAGGCTGCAGTAAGCTATGATTGCACCACTGCACTCCAGCCTGAGTGACAGAACGAGACCCTGCTTCAAAAAAACCCAAAGAAACAAAAATAGAGTGGTAGAGTGGGGACAGTGCCTGTCTCACAAGGTCACGGTCAGCTTCTATTGCCTCATCCTATTTTTCATCCTCAGAGCTCCTACACATACACTTCTGTGGGAACTGTCTGCCCCGCTAAAGCACAAGTTCCAGAGGTGCAGGAGCCTGTCTGTCGGCTTCATGGCTGTGTCCCCCATTCCTGCCTGGCACATGTGGGCCATCCTAATGGATGGGTGTGGGGAGCCTGCAGGAGCATCAGTGAGCCTATGGTCACATTGCCTTCCATGATCTGTGGGGCAGGGATAGAGCTGGCTCCTCCCATGCAGCAGCACCCAGGGGCAGAACCACAAACCACAGCGACATACTCCTAAGAAGACTGCTATGAGAAGACAGTTCTAAGAATCAGGGCTCCCTCCAAGCATGCAGGAGTTCCTACACCGGTCCAGTCAGCCTGGGCTGCTGGGGAGGACACGCCCAAGATGGATGGACATTGAGTTCTGGGCTCTGTCCCGTGGACCTCCACCAAAAAAAAGGTTCTCTGCCTGCACCCCTCCATCCTCGCTCTGGGCAGAAGGCCACCTTCGGAGGGCAGATACAGGGCTGAGGGAGCTGGCTCACCTTGGGGACTTCTTCCTAAATTGTGGGGGTAGCTGAGGAATTGTCCTGCTCCATCGGTGAGAACAGTGTTCTAGTGATGCATGGCTGGGAACTGAGGGGCAGATGCTGAATCAAAAGCCCTGGGCCTGAGTCTCTTTTTAGCTGTGTCACCCAGCATGAGGCCTCCGCTCTGAGTTTCATCTTCCTCCCTCACAGAATGGGCTCAGCACAGCCTTCATCTACTTTCCAGGATGGATGCAAGGTGGAAAAAAGAATGTGTGTGAAAACTATACAGATGAAAGGGATTATAGGTAAGGCCTGGGTCACTCAAGTCAACTAGATCATTTCTCTCTTAGTGTGATAGGCAGAAAAACCGCTCCACCACAGATGTCCACCTCCTAATCGCCGGAAGCTGTAAATATGTTACCTTACAAGGCAAAAAGGATTTTGCAGATGTGATTAAGGATCTTGAGATTCAGAGATGATCTGGGATTATCCGGTGGGCCCCGTGTAATCACAAGCGTTGTTACAAGAGGGCAACAGAAGGGTCAGCGTCAGAGAGGGAGATGTGCTAATGGAAGCGGAGGTCAGAGTGTGTGCCTCCGATCCAAGACATGCCACAAGCCTTAAGAAGCTGGAAAAGGCAAGAGGCAGATTCCCTCCTAGAGCCTCCACAAGGAACACAGCTCTGCTGATACCCGGACCATTTCGACTTCTGACCTCCAGAGGCTGCAAGATAAATTTGTGTTAAGCCACTAAATATGTGGTCATTCGTTAAGGCAGAAACAGGAAACTAACACAGACAGGGTCATAGAAACACTCTGAAATTGAATTCTCTAACTCCTATTCAAAAGTCTATCTCAGTCCATGAAAGCTTCTGTTCTTACCAAGTTAGCTCATGGCTCCCAGGCTATCATTAAGTAGGTCACTGCCAGGCCAGATGTGGTGTCTCACGCCTGTAATCCCAGCACTTTGGGAGGCTGAGGCGGGTGGATCACGACGTCAGGAGTTCAAGACCAGCCTGGCCAAGATGGTGAAACCCCGTCTCTACTAAAACTACAAAAATAGCCAGGCACAGTGGCAGGCTCCTGTAATCCCAGCTACTCGTGAGGCTGAGGCAGGAGAATCTCTTGAACCTGGGCGGCAGAAGTTGCAGTGAGCCGAGATTGCACCACTGCACTCACTCTAGCCTGGCCTCAGAGTGAGACTCTGTCTCAAAAAAAAGTAAGTCGCCGCATATCTGTCTTGAGTTGCAGTAGCAGAGCATGCTACAGTTGACGCACCCAAGTTCAGATCCCAGCTCAATAATTTTCTAGCTGGACGACCTTGGGCTAAGTCACTTAACCTCTCGAGTCAGTCTCTTTCATGACAGAAATGGGAAAGGACAGCAGGGGGCGTTGTGAGAATTAAATATGATTCCGTTGAAAACTCTCACAGATAAATTTTAATTTCAGATAAAATAATTTTTTTGGTATAAGTATGTCGCATGTAATATTTGGGATATGTTTACACAAAAAATATGTTCATTGTTTATCTGGTCATTGTTTAATATCACTGTTTTTCATTAATATATCATTAAACAATATATCATTAAACAAAATCATTAAACAATATACATTGTTTATCTGAAATTCAAATGTAACTGGGTGTCTGTATTTTTGTTTGCTAAATCTGACAACCTTAGTCTTGTCCCAGGTCACATAGCTTGTAAGCAATGGAGCTAAGCCTCCATCTCAGGCTTTCAGCCCAAGGTCAATGAGCATCCTGCTGTTTCACAGGCCGACCATAAGCGGATACTCTGAGCTACATGGCAGAGTCCTAGACTCAATCCAGTTGAGACTTCAGAAACAAATGCGATTTAAGCCTTGGACACAGCTCAAAAATATCAAAAGTGATAAAAGTGATCATGAAAATACAATTTAAAAACATATACAAATAAATGCTTATATATATTATATATGTATATATATAAATCATGTCAAATCAAGACTGAGTATGAAATGAGAGAAGAAACTACACGCAAATAAATGCTTTAACGTGTATTAAGTATGCAAATTCAATCTTTTTTTTTTTTTTTGAGATGGAGTCTCGTTGTGTCACCCAGGCTGGAGTGCAATGGGGCGATCTCGGCTCACTGCAACCTCCGCCTCCTGGGTTCAAGAGATTCTCCCGCCTCAGCCTCCTGAGTAGCTGGGACTACAGGCGCGTGCCACCATGCCCAGCTAATTTTTTGTATGTTTAGTAGAGACGGGGTTTTACTGTGTTAACCCAGATGGTCTCGATCTCTTGACCTCATAATCTGCCCGCCTCAGCTTCCCAAAGTGCTGGGACTACAGGCATGAGCCACCACGCCAAGCCATGAATTTGATTTCTAAAGGTGATGTTCCTTTTATTTTTTCCTTCTGGCAATCTGGACCAACCCATAAATTCAGTGGAGTTTATAAACTAAATGGCAACTAACTGAAGGCTTATCATGGCCTGCATAGCCTTCTAAGCATTTTATGTGTAGTAATTCCTTTCTTAATAAAATTGAGATAATTCACATAAAAAATTTTATATAACATAAAATTCACAATTTTAAGGATACAATTCAGTGTTTTTTTTTTTTAGTATATTCACAAGTTTGTACAACCATTACCACTGTTCAATTCCAGAACATTTCTATCACCCCAAAAGAAACCCTGTACCCATTAGTCACTCCCCATTCTTCCCTACCCGCTAATCCCTGGAAACCACTAATCTACTTTCCATCTCTATGAATTTGCCTATTCTGGACATTTCATATACATTAAATCATACAGTATAGATCTACTTTATGTCTTTTTTTTTCACTTAGCATAATGTTTTCATGTATTCATTTCATTGCTGCATATTTCATTGTATAAAGATGCCATATTTTATTTATCCATTCATCAATTGATGGGCATTGGGCCCACTGTGTTGGCTTATGCCTGTAATTCCAGGATTTTGGGAGACTGAGGTGGGCGGATCACTTGAGGTCAGGTGCTCGAGACCAGCCTGGCCAACACGGTGAAACCCCGTCTCTACTAAAAATAGACAAATTAGCCAGGCACGGTGGCGGGTACCTGTAATCCCAGCTACTCAGGAGGCTGAAGCAGGAGATTGCTTGAACCCAGGAGGCAGAGGTTGCAGTGAGCCGAGATCATGCAATTGCACTCCATCCTGGGTAACATAAGCGAAACTCCATATAATAATTATATGTATATATATAATTTCAGCCAGGCATGGTGGGTCGTGCCTGTAATCCCAGCATTTTGGGAGGCCAAGGTGGGTGGATCACTTCAGCCCAGGAGTTGATGACCAGCCTGGGCAACATGGCAAAAACCCATCTCTAAAAAATGCAAAAAATTAACTGGGTGTGGTGGCATGTGCCTGTGGTCCCAGCTACTTGAGAGACTATGGTGGGAAGATCACCTGAGCCCAGAAGGTCAAGGCTGCAGTGACCCATGATTGCACCACTGCACTGCACTCCAGCCTGGGTGTCTCAAAATATATACATATATATTTTTATTTATTTTTTAAAGTAAAGAATATATATATATATATATACACACATATATATATATATATATATATATATATATATATATTTTTTTTTAAGGACCATGAGAGAATTTGAAAAATGAAAGCAATTTTTTTTTTGAGAGGGAGTCTCGCTCTGTTGCCCAGGCTGGAGTGAAATGGTGCAATCTTGGCTCACTGCAACCCCTGCCTCCTAGGTTCAAGCAGTTCTCCTGTCTCAGCCTTTCGAGTAGCTGGGACTATAGGGACTACAGGCATGTGCCACCATGCCTGGCTAATTTCTTTGTATTTTTTAGTAGAGACAGGGTTTCACCATGCTGGCCAGGTTGGTCTCAAACTCCTGACCTCAGGTGATACACCCCTCAGCCTCCCAAAGTGCTGGGATTACAGGCGTGAGCCACCATGCCCGGCTGCAATAAATTGTTTTATTCATTTGTTCACTCTCAAATATGTATTATGCAACTTTTATGTACCAGGTATTATATTTTTTATTTTTTTTCATTTATTTATACAACTTTAGAAATTGGTTAAGTATATTTGCAAGACTGTCTCAGTAATGAAATGAAAATTTTCACAGGCCATTAATCTTAGACTTTGTGTACTATGACAACCCAAAAGAGACAGAAATGTTTAACTCTCGGCTTCAGTTTTCTCATCTCTAAAATATGGAGGATGAGGTAGGTGGTCTCTAAATTTGTTTCTACTCCAGCATTCCGTGGTCATATTCTCTGCTCTTTCCTCCCAAACCACACATTGATTTCATTATAATAAAACCATACAACCACAGGACATTTTGCTGAAAAAATATCTAGTTTTCAACTGTAACAATTGGCTCTAACTTTACAGAAATTATAATCAGAAACAGTATTATGTCATTTTATATAAATGGAAATTGGCTCTCTGATGACAGTTCCAGTTTCAAAATGAGGCAAATCACTGGTAACATTCACTGTTTTATTTCAGCAGGAAAAGAGTTTTATTAACGTATATTTCTTTTAGATCTTAAAATTTTTGCCTAGAGACACTAACTTCAAAAACTTTCAAAGCAATGGTACGGAGGTGTGGATAAATTAGGTTGGTCTTTTAATAACTGGAATCTGACAATTTTTCTGACTATGAAAGTTTTTTTAAATGACATTTTGCATTTATAAAAAGTATAATGGGAAAAAGTTTGAGGGAGAAGCTACAGCAGAGTGGTGTGAGCATAAGTTTTATAGTCAAACAACTGAGATGGAATCCCTTTCATGAAACTCCTTATTTTTATGATCTTGTTTGGGCAGATTACTTAACCTCTCTAAACCTTAGTTTACTCATTTGAAAACTGAGGGTAATCTTATTACCCAACACACAAGGTTCAGTGAGGTTTACATAAAATAATGGAAAAAAGTTGTCTAGTACAGTGCTTATAACATCAGTAAGTGGTACTATTTTTTTTTTTTTTTTGAGGCAGGCTCTGGTTCTGTTGCCCAGGCTGGAGTACAGTGGTGCAGTCTGGGCTCACTGCAACCTCTACCTCCTGGGCTCATTCAATCCTCTGACCTCAGCCTCCCTAGTAGCTGAAACTATAGGCACACACCACCATGCCCAGCTAATTTTTGTATTTTATTTTATTTTATCTGTTTATTTTTTGAGATGGAGTCTCGCTCTGTTGCCCAGGCTGGAGTGCAGTGGCATGGTCTCAGTTCACTGCAACCTCTGCCTCCCAGGTTCAAGCGATTCTCCTGCCTCAGCCTTCCGAGTAGCTAGGATACAGGTGTGCACCACCATGCCCAGCTAATTTTTGTATTATTAGTAGACGGGTTTCACCATGTTGGCCAGGCTGGTCTCGAACTCCTGACCTCAGGTGATCTGCCTGCCTTGGCTTCCCACAGTGCTGGGATTACAGGTTTGAGCCACCGCTCCTGGCCTAATCTCACTATTAAGTGCTGTACATTTGACACAAAGCAGTGCAAACAGAAATTGATTAGGAAGCTGGCATAAAATCAGTCAGGACCTGACTTTGTTTTGTGGCATTATGTTTTGTTCTGTAAGGTATAAACCCAGCTCTCTGACCAAGTCAGTTGACAAACACCTTACATAAAAGCTTCTCTCGGCGGGGCGCCTGTAATCCTAGCACTTTGGGAGGCCGAGGTGGGTGGATCACGAGGTCAGGAGATCGAGACCATCCTGACCAACATGGTGAAACCCCATCTCTACTAAAAATACAAAAATTAGCTGGGTGTGTTGGTGCACGCCTATAGTCCTAGCTACTCAGGGAGGCTGAGGCAGGAGAATCGCTTCAACCAGGGAGGTGGAGGTTGCGGTGAGCCAAGATCGTGCCATTGCACTCCAGCCTGGTGACAGAGCGAGACTCTGTCTCAAGGGAAAAAAAAAAAAAGAAAGAAAAAAAAAGCTTCTCTCTGAGGTTTGCTTAATGGTATAAGTCAGCTAGGGCTGCCATAACAAAATATTACAGATTGGGTGGCTACAATAGCAGAAATTTATTTCTCACAGTCTGGAGGCTGGAAATCTGAGATCCATGGTAGAAGCAGATTTGGTTTCTCCTGAGGCCTTTCTCCTTGGCTTGCAGGTGGCTGCTTTACCTCTGTGTCCTAATATGGCCTTTTGCCTATCTCGTGCTGTTATAAGGATACCAGCCCTGTTGGATCAGGGCCCCACCCTAATGACCTCATTCAACCTTAATTACCTACCTTCTTCTGCCTTTTTTTTTTTTAAAAAAAGTCAGAGTCCCGCTCTGTCACCGCGGCTGGAGTGCTGTGGTGCAATCTCAGCTCATGGCAACCTCCATCTCCCAGATTCAAGCGATCTTCCTGCCTCAGCCTCCCAAGTAGCTGAGATTACTGCTATTTGCCGTGACACCTGGCTAAGTTTTGTATTTTTAGTAGAAACAGGGTTTCACCATGTTGGCGAGGCTGGTCTCGGACTCCTGCCCAGGTAATCCACCTGCCTCGGCCTCCCAAAGTGCTGGGATTACAGGTGTGAGCCACCTCGCCTGGCCCTTAATTATCTTCTTAAAGGCATAACTTATCCCCCAAATGCAGTCATATTGGGAGGTAGAGCTTCAGCCTATGAATTTGGGGGGTGAGGGGGCACAATTCAGTCCATAACAGGTCAGGAGATAAGAGTTCTCTGTGGGGATGGGGGGCAAAGAGTGTTGTGACTTGACAATCAGATCCAGAAAAGTCTTACAGACCATCGTAAGAATTTTTGTTTCCTTTTAAAAATGAGATCGGAAGCTTTGAAGTTTTGAGCGGTCAGTCACTCTTTGATTCCTTCTCTATTTTGAGAATGTAGGGAACAAAGGCTAAGTAGAGTAACTAGTCAGGAGACCAGGATTATTATTGTAATAACCTAAGCAAGAGATGATGTCTTGGGTCAAGGTGAGAGTGATGAAGGTGGTAAAAGTGGTGAGATTCTGGTGTTTTGTTTGTTTGTTTTTTGAGATGGAGTCACACTCTGTTGCCAGGCTGGAGTTGCAATGGCGCAATCTTGGCTCACTGCAACCTCCGCCTCCTGGGTTCAAGCGATTCTCCTGCCTCAGCCTCCCAAGTAACTGGAATTACAGGCATGCACCACCACGCCCAGCTAGTTTTTGTATTTTTAGTAGAGATGGGGTTTCACCATGTTGGCCAGGCTGTTCTCGAACTTCTGACCTTGTGATCTGCCCACCTCGGCTCTCAAAGTGCTGGGATTACAGGTGTGAGCCACCACATTTTCTTTATCCAGTCTATTCGGTAACATTTTTGTTCTGTCCCTGAGAATGCTAAAGTCAGAGCAATAAAGCTTGTTTGTTATGGTTCTGAGTAATTTGTTTAAATCCCATTCTGCATGTTGAACTCTTAGCCGTTGTAGGATAACATAAGGAAGAATGAGTGTTCAAGCAAAGGAAAGTGCCTGTGTGAATGGATGCACATTGTGTTTGAACTGAGGTGGGCTGGGGCTATACAGACATAAATACATTAGATCACTAACTCCTCCCCAGAGGTAACTACTATCCTGACTTCTAACATTTCAGATTAGTTTTGTGTTATGTCTTTGAATTTTGTATTCTTTTGTTTCTGCTTCTTTCCTTCAACATCATATTTGTACTATTGGTCCATGATGTTGTGTGTGGCAATAATTTGTTTATTCACATTGTACAGTATTCCAGTACATGAATATCCATTCTACTCTTGATGGACAGTTGGGTTGTTTTCAGATTGTGCTTCTTTGAACATTGTTTTAAATACCTTTGGGTGGACACATATATAGGCTTTCTAGCAATGACATTGTTTTGTCACAGGGTTGCAAACGTTCAGCTTAATTAAATCTTGCCAAACAGTTCTTAAATTGGGCATACCAAGTTACGGTGTATGAAACCATACACCACAGTTTATGAAAGTTCCAGTAGTTCCACATCCATACTGGCACTTGGTGTGTTGTGTTTTTCGTTGTAGCCATTCAGAAGCATGGTGGTGTTGCATTTTGGTTTTAATGTGCATCTCCCTGACTTGGGTACACATTTTGCTTGGCAGTTTGATGCCTTTGTGTCAAAGTATCTGTGAATGGGTTGTTTCTGTAAGAACAGAGGAGTTTTTTGTTTGAAGCATACTCCCCTCTGCCCAAAGTGAAGTCTTAAAGTAAACTCCAATATACAAAACAGATTAAAAGGAGTATTTGCTGAGAAGCAGTATAGCATGGTAATTAAGAACATAGATTCTGGAGCCAGATTCTGATAGGAATCCTTGCTTTGCCATTTTCTATCTGTGTGACTTTGGGCAAGTTACTTAGCTCCTATTTGCTTCAGTTTCCTCATCTCTACCATGTATGTAATAATAATACTTTGATCATAAGGTTAATGTTAGGCTCAAATAAGTTAGTTTATATGCAGTTCTTAGGACTGTATGGTACCTAATAAGCACTTGATATTGTTGGCTGCTATTAGTAGTGGTGGTGTTGGTGATACAAATTTGTTTATGAATTTATATCAGCTGACAAGAATAATAAGGCTCTGCTATTGAGCACAAATTTGAAATCGAGGATTATGAATGATAGTTGGATTTTATTTTAGCCTCAGCATCCAATTTTTGTTTTTGTTGCACATTATCAAGAAAATAATGATTCAAAGAGATGAACAATTGAAAATAGATATGGTTTTTCCAGTAGTCTCAGAATTCCTTTAAGTTTTAATCAGTTTAAATGACAAGAAGTAGCAGAAAATGTTTATTTTGAAATTATTAAATATGCATAATTTGCTTGGATTTCCTGTTTTAAAATAAAAATCATAGAATTAAATTTTATTAAAAAATTAATTTATGGTTTTAGCATCTATTATTTTATCATGACACATCTGCATAATAAATTTGCTTATTATCACTTTCAGCCACAGGATAAGATGAGCAGCAGATGTACTCAACACTTGCGTGGCATGATAAAATGTGCTCCGTGGGTACTGTAGTGTGTGTTTGCTCTCTGGTGCAAATGTAATGAGCCAACGACACATAGGCTTGAATTAGAAACAAATCAAAACAAAGACAGCTACAGTTTTCCTAATCACATATTTTCAAGATATTTAAACAAATTATGGCAAGTAAAGGTACACAAACCCAAAATGAATTTTCTAGGGAGCACAAGGTATGTTTTGCTTGGTGTCTGGTGTGTTAATACTAGGAGGCATATAAAACATTCATTTATCTGCTGTCAGAGTATTAGTTCATACTAGTTCCTTCTACAGCTGTCCTCCACAGTCACCAGTTGTAGATTACACACAGCCTTGCCTGTTGGCAGCCAGCGACCCTTAAACCCAGGGAACATTTTCAACTATGCTCAGGCTTTCCAACAGACTAAACGAGTACCTTGACAAACTCCTCTAGCACCAGCTTTATTTCTCCCCAGACTGTCTCCCACTGCTCGTTAGCCAAGTATGGGCTCCTCCAGTCTGGCCAGTCTCCCCTCTGCCTCACCACCACCCTCTGCCTCACCACTGGCATGGTTTTGTGTTCCCTTCTCTGTGGTAACAGTGTCAGGAATGCTCTCATTACCATCTGTCTTGAGTACTGTAATTTCTTCCTTTGTGGTTCTGTGTGGACACCACCTCCTCCCTGAATCATTCCTCTTTGCTATCAGTTATTCTTTCCTGTGGAATCCTGTCCTGACATTCTGTATCTCAGGATCTATTAATAAAACTTTAAAAAAAAAATATCCTAAAGTTGTGCACTGTGAGCACTACCTCAAGTCAGTGCCACTCACAAAACCCATCAGCAGAGGGAGCTAAATAAAAGAAGATGAGTCCCTGAAATTGAGGAGACCTGAAGCAGGAAAAGTACTTATAAACAATCAACTTTCACAAACTGCCAGTGCTAAAGAGCTTGAGTAGTGTTGGAAATACATTATTTGGGCCCCAATCCCAGTTTAAAACTTTGATGAGGTGATTTGTGTTTTTGAAAGAGTTAATTCTATGTCATGTTAAAAAATAAACTGTTTAGGGGGATGACCTGATAAATATAGGAATATTAGAGAACCAATCTAATGTATTCCCCTCGTCTGAAAGTTTTCATTATTAAGGATGATGAAATGAGGTCACTGCTTTGTGAAGACTTGCATATGGAACACTGAGTCTGAAAGTTGCTAAGGATTATGGATAGCCCATTCTGAGTTTAAACATGTACTTTTTCAAGTGAATTTCTTATTTTGTTTTGATCAAGTGTATGTATCTTAATTTCAGTTAGCAGACTTGAAGAAAGAGAAGCAGAACTGAAGAAGGAATATAATGCATTACATCAAAGACACACTGAGGTGGGTTTCTAGGTTTTTCATTACCATGCTATTATTGAGACAAAGAAATGAACCTTAGAAAATATGTCTTAATTTTTCTTTGAAAATCAGAATTTTTTTAAAAAGAATAATTATTGGGGATTCTTTCAAGAAAACATTAAATTTCACGTGGCATTTACCTAGTTACCAAATGTCAACTTTCCTTGGAATTAGCTTTCATGGGGTGAATTAGTATGCTACAGAATAATTTAGTTATTTAAGGCAGCTATAGTACTTCTCTCCTTGGCTGGCTAAGCAAAAACCTATGTGCACATAATGAAGTTTCTGTGATGCTAGGATGAGAGAACTGATTTGTTTTTTTATGAGTTTGGAAATTATGGATTGGTAAGTTATTGGTAAAGGGTCTCTACATTTATTATCCATTGTAAAGGACTTATTTGCATTAAGCTCATAACAAATAATATAAGCACAAATTATAATGTGTTAAAATAACCCAAAAATAGGTTTTTTGCATGAGTTTTCAGTATTTTTTAACAGTTCCAGCACACAGTCTCCTCAAAGGAAATTAGAAAATGTACTTGAGGGTTTTTTAACCTTTTTATGATTCCCTGTCAGCCTTTCATGTTGCTTTTGTTTCTGTTATCTTCATATGAAAATTATTTTTGTATGTCATGGTCAGTCTGGGGTTCACATACCCAAATAAATACAATTTTTATAGTTTTATGCAATATTTGTTACATGAAAAAAATAATTCCTCTCTCTTTCCCCTTGCTAGTCCTGTATTTCCCATGATACATATGGTTCCAGTCTTAGCCCGTTTTTTTGTTTTGTTTTGTTTTTTTCTCCCTAGTTTGTGTGATCTCTTATCCTGCGTCTGGTAGAAACTATGTTGTTGTTTTTCTTTAGAAGAGTATAAAAACCTTTATAATCTATAATCATAAAACAATTTAAAATCATGTTTTAGAGAATATCCACACAGATTGTATTCTGTGTACAGTAAGCATATTAATGCTACAAAGATTGTATTTACATTATTATATTGTAGCTATATTCTGTTGTTGCTTGTGTGTGTGTGTGTGTGTGTGTGTGTGTGAGAGAGAGAGAGAGAGAGAGAGAGTCTTGCTCTGTTGCCCAAGCTGCAGTGCAGTGGTGTGATCTTGGCTTACTGCAACCTCCACCTCCTGGGTTCAAGCGATTCTCGTCCCTCAGCCTCCCAAGTAGCTGGGATTATAGGTGTGTGCTACCATACCCGGCTAACTTTTGTATTTTTAATATAGTAGAGACAAGGTTTCTCCATGCTGGCCAGGCTGGTCTTGAGCTCCTGACCTCAGGCAATCCACCCACCTCCACCTCCCAAAGTGCTGGCATTACAGGTGTGAGCCAGTGTGCCTGGATGTTGCTGTTTATCTATTTATTTATTTAAAAAAATGTTTTAATACTAGCCATTGCTTTTAAGGAACAGAAAACCCCACCGCACATTGCATTTGAATAATGTGGTTAGCACTTTCTTGGGGTAGGATGTAGAATTTTTCCCTGTTAGCCTTGACACATGAGATTTTATTATTACAGTCTTAGGTTAATAACCATACCCAAAGCATGAAGTACCACAGAATTGACATCCAGTAGTAGATGGAAAGGATGGTCCATGAAGGGCTGGAACCACAGAGCTCAGGGAAGACAGGAGCAGGTTATACAGCAGGTTTTCAGTGTGTAAAAAATACCCACATTTGGCCAGGTGTGGTGGCTCACGCCTGTAATCCCAGCACTTTGGGAGGCCGAGGTGGGTGGATCATGAGGTCAGGAGATTGAGACCATCCTGGCTAACACAGTGAAACCCTGTCTCTACTAAAAATACAAAAAATTAGCCAGGCGTCGTGGCGGGAGCCTGTAGTCCCAGCTACTCGGGAGACTGAGGCAGGAGAATGGTGTGAACCTGGGAGGCAGAGCTTGCAGTGAGCCGAGATCGCACCACTGCACTCCAGTCTGGGCAACAGAGCAAGACTCCGTCTCAAAAAAAGAAAAAAAAAAACCCCACATTTTGGCTGGGAGCAGTGGCTCATGCCTGTAAGCCCAGCACTTTGGGAGGCCAAGGTGAGCGGATCACTTGAGCCCAGGAGTTTGAGACCAGCCTGGGCAACATGGTGAAACCCCGACCCTACCAAAAAAATACATACAAAAATAGCCAGGCATGGTGGCCTGCGCCTGTAGTCCCAGCTATTCGGAGGCTGAAGTGGGAGGATCACTTGAGCCCAGGAGGTAGGGGATACAGTGAGCCAATATTGTGCCACTGCACTCCAGCCTGGGCAACAAACCCTGTCTCCAAAAAAAAAAAGCCCTCACATTTTAATGACATTTATTAGACATTAAGGTTTAATTTTAGTGGATATTATGATTTAATGACATTGGTGGATATTAAGATATTAAGGTTGCTAAAAGGCCTATTACTGATTTTCACATCATTCATTTCAATGTCTAAACAATGTACTCTATGTACTGTTTGCTTAAGTAGTACTTATTAAAGCTGATAATTATAAATACATATGTTTTTTATATATATATATATTTTTAAAATTAGGGTCTCACTCTGTTTCCCATGCTGGAGTGCAGTGGCGCAGTCATGGCGCACTGCAGCCTCAACCTCCTGGGCTCAAGCAGTCCTCCCACCTCAGCTTCCCAAGTAGCTGGGACCACACACATGCATGGCAATTTTTTTTTTTTTTTGAGATGGAGTCTTGTTCTGTCACCCAGGCTGGAGTGCAGTGACGTGATCTCAGCTCACTGCAACCTCCACCTCCTGGGTTCAAGCGATTCTCCTGCCTCAGCCTCCTGAGTAGCTGGGATTACAGGAGCACGCCACCAGGCCTGGCTAATTTTTGTATTTTTAGTAGAGGCGGGGTTTTCCCATGTTGGTCAGGCTGGTCTCAAACTTCTGACCTCATGATCCATCTGCCTTGGCATCCCAAAGTGCTGGGATTACAGGCATGAGCCACCGCTCCTGGCCAGTGCACGCCAATTTTTAAAATGTTTATTTATTTTTATTTTTTGTAGAGATAAGGTCTCACTATGTTGCCCAGGCTGGTCTGGAACTCCTGGGCTCCAGTGATCTCCTACCTTGGCCTCCCAAAGTGCTGGGATTATATAGGTGTGCGCCACTGTATCCATTATAATTTATAAATTTATAATTTATAATTTTATAAATATATATTGGGGGAAGTAATTGATAGTGATAAATAATAAACAATGCTTTTGTTTTTAAAATGAAGCTCTAATCTTTTTTAATAATTTAAAATTATTTAATTATGATATATTAAGTATAAAATATAAAATATGTACTTTTTTTTTTTGAGATGGGGTCTTGCTCTGTCGCCCAGGCTGGAGTGATCTTGGCTCACTGCAGCCTCTGCCTCCCAGGTTCAAGTAATTCTCCCACCTCAGCCTCCCAAGTAGCTGGGATTACAGGAGTGCACCACCACACTCGGCTAATTTTTGCATTTTTCATAGAGATGGGATTTCACCATGTTGGCCAGCCTGATCTTGAACTCCTGACCTCAGGTCATCCACCCACCTTGGCCTCCCAAAGTGCTGGGATTACAGGCGTGAGCTACCATGCCTGGCCTAAAATATATACATTCTAGAAAAATAACTGTAAAGTGAAATTTCATATTTTTTCCATATATTTAATAAAGGTGAAGATATGCTTCTATAAAAAAGCCTGACATACTAATTTTAAATGAAAACATATACTTTTTTTTTTGTCTGTTTCTATTCCTTGAGGAAAAGATAGTCTAGGAAGAAAAAAAGATCCCAGGAAAAATTGTAATTACCAAGTCAGAGAGCTAGGTCTGTCCAGTAACCAAGGCAGATTTCCTACGCCACCCAAAAGCTCTTTTCATAGATCTCCTCCCTCAGTTATGAGCAGTTTCTATCCTCTGACCTGATAGGCTCCCTATGTTTTGTTTTGCCTCAAGGAAGGAAGGTTTATGTAACATAGATAGGGCTGCTTTGAAATATGGGTCTGTTCTGCTCTAGCCCACAATTTTTTCTGTTTATACATCTGTTCTAGAGATGTCATTCAATTAGCAATTATAAATAGCTATCTAAAGCCAAAGAACTAGGCGCCCTTAAAACATAAACTCTGAAAACATTCAGGGAAAGGAAGCCTGAAGGGGTTTAACCTTAACCTTTTCACTATTATTTCCAAAGAAGATAATGTCTTTTAATGGTTGTTTAGCACTTTTATGAAACACATTCATTGTTGCTTAAGGGAAACCTACCATGGCTTTTTTTAAATTTGATTTAAGAATAACTATTCTTAAATTTAAATAGTCAACTATTCTTAAATCAAATTTTTGTATACATTACTGAATTTGCTTAAAAGAAGACATGCCTTAAAGAGGGCAGTGGAAGAAATATAAAGGACAACTTTGAAGCACTCAGGCCCACATGCATATGCTAATTATCAAAAACTTTAGTCCTTTGGAATCTTGGGAGAGCCTCACATCAGGGAGTGTTTGATTGCATTCTCGTTTTATCCTCTGACCACATTCTCATCCATTCCCATTTTACAGATTGAGGTTTAGAAAGAGTCTATAAAAGGATTTGCCCCAAATTCTAGGCTAGTTAGTGACTAGTTTTGAAGCCAGGTTTGTCAGATTCTATTGCCTGGATTTTTTTTTAAGAGGGAATCTCGTTCTGTTGCCCAGGCTGGAGTGCAGTGGTGTGGTCTCGGCCCACTGCAACCTCCGCCTCCAGGGTTCATGTGATTCTCCCACCTCAGCCTCCTGAATAGCTGGGACTATAGGCTCATGCCACCACGCTCGGCTACTTTTTGTATTTTTAGTAGAGACTGGGTTTCACCATGTTCTCCAGGCTGGTCTTAAACTCCTGGCCTCAAGTGATCTGCCCGTCCCGGTCTTCCAAAGTGCTGGGATTACATGTGTGAGCCACAGCACCCAGTCTGCCCGAACTTTTAATAACACTAACACCTTGGCCGGGTGCGATGGCTTACGCCTGTTATCCCAGCACTTTGGGAGCCGAGGTGGGGGGATTATCTGAGATCAGGAGTTTGAGACCAGCCTGGCCAACATGGTGAAACCCCATCTCTGCTAAAAATACAAAAATTAGCCGGGCATGGTGGCAGGCACCTGTAATCCCAGCTACTTGGGAGGCTGAGTCAGGAGAATCGCTTGAACCCAGGAGGCGGAGGTTGCAGTGAGCTGAGATCGTGCCACTGCACTCCAGCCTGGGTGACAGAGCAAGACTCCGTCACAAAACAAAAACAAAAACACACTAACACCTTTAGTTCCACTAGACATTTTTCTTTTCCCTCCCTCCCTTCTTTCTTTTTTTTTATTTTTAAATTCTCTTTCTTCCTTTCTTTTCTTTCCTTCCTTCCCTGTCTATTCCTTTCCTTTCCTCCCTCCCTTCCTTCTTTCCTTTCTTCCTTCCTCTCTTTTTCTCTCTCTCTTCAGTTGTTTATTGCTGAATTGACTTCTGAATGTGTGAATTAATATGCATACCTGGGAAAATTGAGAACTGCAGTTCTGAGACCAGAAGCAATGGACCTGGTGGACCCAGGAATAGATTATCTGAAGCGTGTCCTATTTTACTTTCTCAGTTCTCTTTTCTGTCTAACAACACTGGTGCTCCCTCCCACACACTTTTTTTTTTTTAACCTGAGTGATACTGTGAGGCCTTATTAATATTTAAATTTTTATGTATAATTTTTTTTCTACTTTTTTGTGTGTTTATAGACTATAGTGCATATCATTTTATTCCAGACATCAGGAAATGCTTTAGGGTATGGGATTTTCTTGAGGGTATGAGGAAGAAAGGACAATGGGCTCATTGCCTGCTCAGAGAATTAAGTACAAAGGCAGATAAGGCCTGAGTCCTGTAATTCTTTTTTTTTTTTTTTTTTTTTTTTTTTTGCGATCTCGGCTCACTGCAAGCTCCGCCTCCTGGGTTCACGCCATTCTCCTGCCTCAGCCTCTCCGTGTAGCTGGGACTACAGGCGCCCGCCACCACGCCTGGCTAATTTTTTTTGTATTTTTAGTAGAGACGGGGTTTCACCGTGGTCTCGATCTCCTGACCTCGTGATCCGCCCGCCTCGGCCTCCCAAAGTGCTGGGATTACAAGCGTGAGCCACCGCGCCCGGCCCGAGTCCTGTAATTCTTAAGAACTCAGATGACTGAGTCAGGCAGGCCAGAGTTCTGGCCCCAAAGCTAGTGACAACTTGAAAAGTTAGTCATTGACCAGACAATCAACTTGGATAGAGTTTACCTATGAAATCATGATATGGTGAGGATTAAATGGAGAAAAAATGGCTGTAACTGCACTGACTGACATATAATTGGTGCTCAATAAATAATAGCTGCCATTTTGTTGTTATTGTTCTCTCTTTTCTTTTCCCCCTCCAGTCATTTTTGGTTGTCAGTTCTTTCCTTTAAAGTGCTAGTTTGGATGAGTTAGAATTGATTTCATTATATAGATAATTTTGGAATGTCAGAATACTATATCTGTAATTACATTGGACTAGTCATTAAAAGAAAGTTCAGAATAAGATAATAGAGAATCAATCTGTAGAATGGCTATTGGGGGAGAACTATCTTTGCATTTTGCTTATCATTCTTTTTCTATATTGAGTTCATAGATTACTATAAAGCAATCTGGGGTAAGTTTGTTTTCTTCATCTGAATGCTTAAAGAAACTTAGGTCCTCCATTTGAACAAATCAATCCCATACATACAATTACTTTACTATCCAGTGTATATAAGAATTCATGACTGGGCGCCGTGGCTCACACCTGTAATCCCAACACTTTGGGAGGCCGAGGCGGGTGGATCACTTCAGGTCAGGAGTTCGAGACCAGCCTGGCCAATATGGTGAAACCCCATCTCTACTAAAAATACAGAAATTAGCCGGGTGTGGTGGTGGGCACCTGTAGTACCCAGCTACTTGGGAGGCAGAATCGCTTGAATGTGGGAGGCAGAGATTGCAATAAGCCGAGATCGCGCCAGTGTACTCCAGCCTGGGTGACAGAGTGAGACTCATGGCTCACTGCAGCTTTGACCTCCCTGGCTTAAACGATCCTCCCACCTCAGCCTCCCAAGTAGCTGGTACCACAGACGCATCCCAAAATGCCCAGCTAATTTTTAAAATTTTTTTTGTAGAGACAGGGTCTCCCTGTGTTGCTCAGGTTGGTCTCAAACTCCTGGGCTCAAGCAGTCCTCCCACCTCAGCCTCCCAAAGTGCTGGGATTACAGGCATTAGCTACTGCACCTGACCTCTTTTATTTTTAAAGTTTTTTTTTTTTTTGCGGGGTCTCATTCTGCTGCCCAGGCTGGAGTGCAGTGGCATGATCATAGCTCACTGCAGCCTTGAACTCCTGGGTCCAAGCAGTTCTCCCACTTCTGCCTCCTGAGCAGTAGGGACTACAGGCGAGTGCCTGCTAGTTGTTGTATTTTTTTTTCTAGAGCCGGTGTCTTGCTATGTTGCCCAGGCTGATCTCAAATTCCTGGCCTCAAGCAATCCTCCTACCTCCCAAAGTGCTGGGATTACAGGCATGAGCCACTACAAAGCCTTAATTTAGGCCTTCTAAAACCTTTTGAAAATTTAAATTGAGATTGATTAAGCCTGACAGTCACTTTGTTATATTAGTTTCAGTTTGATTTTTGTTCCTGAAAATTCTTCCTGACACAAGGAAGCTCATTATTTCTGACTTGCTGATAGATGAAAGGTGTATTTCTCCAAAACTGTTTAGTAAATGGTGGTAAAATCTATAAATTTAAAATAAAAAGTGTGTCAGTTAAAAATTTTTAAGATACTATATTCATGTGATTCTGTTTTCATTCTTTGTGGATAACATTTGTTGTTTGGACTAGTCTTCATTGGGGAACAGTCTGGTTAATTTGTTTTATTTCATGCATCAGAGTTCAGCTTTTTGTTTATTTGATGATAAATAACATCTTAAAATTAACTTACATTTCCTAATATTTGTACATGCCAAATAAAATTTCTACAACAAAAGCATGCTTTGTAAAGTGAATTTAAACTTTTAAAAAATTTTATTTGGTTACTTAATATGCTACAGTGTGTATTTTAAGTTATAGAGAGATTGAAATGCATCTTAATACAGCTAAAGTTTAGTGACTTCCAAAGCTATTCTATGTACAGTGTTAAGAATTCAAGTGATATTCCTTAGGAATGGTGAGAAGGGACATTAAAAAAAAAAAGAATTCAAGTAATATTCCCAAGAAAGACATCAACCTTTGCTTGCCTCTTAATATTTACACCCTTTAAATACTAACACACTATTTCTTGTTTTTCAAAATTCATTTTTTTCTTATTCATATCATGTTATTGTCTCTAGCAAAGGCCTTATGATTTTATGTCTTAATTCCAAATTTAGGCTTGTTAAAAGTGAAACTATATATTATCAAGAATCAAATAGGACGTTAGAAGTTCTTGGCAGTTTATGTACTTTATATTCTTGAAGTTTTTACTTTCATATTCAGCTTGTCTATCATATGATTCCTTATCTAAGACTCAAAAAGTATTCTAATTTTTTTCATTTGTATTAATTTGCTGCTGTTATAATAGATGATTATACTAAGTAATGATACCAGTAACAGTGAAAGGAGAAAGTATTTTAACATTCTTTCAACTAAATATACAGAAAGAAGAAACTTGTCTTGGTATTAAATTAATTAAATTGAAAGTTATCATTATTCTGTTAATTCCTTTTAAAATGGAAGAGATCAGCACATAAGGATATGGTTTCTTCAGAAGTTTCACCTTAATTTCTTTGTTGTGTCTCATTTTAGTGAATGGGTTTCTCAAATGCCATCTATTATTTTTAACCGATGGTCTTTTATGACTTTTTTCCCAGTGTCTGTTTACTAATTTGTGTTCTTTATGTCAATATTATTTTAATAGCATCACATATTGTAAAAAAAAAGTGGGTTTTTTTTTTTTGCCATCCTAAGCAAGATATTAGCTACTTTTGTGTACACCAGCATCCTTAAATGTAAGTATTTGCATGTGGAGATAAAAACTCAAAGGTAACAGGGCTGGGTGCAGTGGCTCACACCTGTAATGCCAGTGCTTTGGGAGGCCAAGGCGGGTGGATCACCTAAGGTTGGGAGTTCAAGACCAGCCTGACCAACATGGGGAAATGGTGGCGCATGCATCTCAGCTACTCTGGAGGCTGAGGCAGGAGAATCGCTTGAACCAAGGAGGTGGAGGTTGTGGTGAGCCAAGATCATGCCATTGCACTCCAGCCTGGGCGACAAGAGCGAAACTCCATCTCAAAAAACAAACCAAAAAAACTCAAGGGTGGGATAACATAGCCAGTGTAACCATAATTCAAAAGAAGCAGCAGAATTTGGAGTATAATTTGTTTCATTCTCAGGAAAATGTGAAACTCTGAAACTGCTTTTTGAGTGCAGGGTATTTCTGGGGCTTTTCCTAAAGTCTTGACCCTTGGCTCTGACCCCTTATTTGAAGTTTGGAGAGCAGAACTGAGGACTGTATTACTACAGTTGTGGACACAGGAGAAGGGTTAGTCTCCTCCGGCCCCAGGAGTAAGGGATGCTGGGCTGCTTCAACACAGGCCTTTTTAGAACTGCCTTCAAACAGGATACCAGAGAAGTGGGAAGAATGTAACTGACCTTAAGACTGATTGTGCTTCAGCTTTCAAAAACTATAATGCCTTTCAAATATGGCTCATTGCTTGGATCTCATTATCTCCCATATACCTTGGGTGGACTATTTTGCTGAAGATCTTTCTGTCAATCATTTACAATCGTGCTGCAAAACGAGGTTTCCAGTCAACAATAGACCACATATGTGATGGTGGTTCCATAAGAGTATAAAGGAGCTATCCCTGTACAGGCATATACCATTTTTATCTTGTTGTTGTTGTTGTTGTTGTCGTCTGTTGCCCAGGCTGGAGTGCGATGGCACCATCTCAGCTCACTGCAACCTCTACCTCCTGGGTTCAAGTGATTCTCCTACCTCAGCCTCCTGAGTAGCTGGGATTATAGGCATGCACCACCATACTCAGCTAATTTTTGTATTTTCAGTAGAGACTGTTTTTCGCTATGTTGGCCAGGCTGGTCTCAAACTCCTGACCTCAGGTGATCCACCCACCTCTGCATCTCAAAGTGCTGGGATTGCAGGTGTGAGCCGCTGTGCCTGGGCGCCATTTTTATCTTTTATACAATATTTTAACTGTACCTTTTCCATGTTTACATACACAAATACCTGCCATTGTGTTACAGTTGCCTTTAATATTCAGTACAGTAACATACAGTACAGGTTTGTAGCCTAGGAGTCCTAGGCCATGCCGTATAGCCTAGGTGTGCTGTAGGGTACAGCACCTAGGTTTGTGTAAGTATACACTATGATGTTAGCACAATGGTGAAATCACCTGACACATTTCTCAAGCTCCTGACATGGCAAGCAACACATGACTGCATATGAAAGCTCTAAAATAGGGATTAAATTTCTAAATTCATCTCAAAACAGTCATTATTTACTATTTATGGATTTTTTTTTAAAAAAGCAAAAAAAAAGTTTCATTTCAGTGGGAACTTAATTTGGGGTTAGAGTGTTTCATTTAACTTTTACCCCAAAGTTGCAAAGTGTTTGGAAGTTTTTCCCTGTAAAATAATTATTTTAATTCAATTTAAATAAAACCCACCAAGGAAACTTCCAGCTTTAAGAAGTCTAGCTTCCTGTGAAATGTGAGAGGAAGTTAGCACTGATTTCAGAAATCTAATTATAACAATAGATCCATCCCTAAATGAGGCGAATCTTGGAATCCCTTCAATTTTATTTTATTTTTTTGAGACGGAGTTTCTCTCTTGTTGCCCAGGCTGGAGTGCATTGTTGCGATCTCGGCTCACTGCAACATTTGCCTCCCATGTTGAAGCAATTCTCCTGCTTGAACCTCCGGTGTACCTGGGATTACAGGCATGCACCACCACGCCCAGCTAATTTTGTATTTTCAGTAGAGACGGAGTTTCAGCATGTTGATCGGGCTGGTCTGGAACTTCTGAACTCAGTGATCCGCCCATCTCGGCCTCCCAGAGTTCTGGGATTGTGGGTGTGAGCCACTGTGCACAGCCCCCCTTCAATTTTAAAACCATCACTATGCACCCTATGCCTGTGCACTTGAATAAGATGAAGCACCTTCTTGGAGTTTACCTGCTGATAATTGTGCCAGACAGTAATAAAATAGGTAAGAATGGCTGTGGGGGAAGTCAGCTGGGTTCTAGTTATAGTCACATTTCAGGAAATTATTTAACATGCTGACTTTAACAACCTAAGCCTCTTCTCCATGTGTGCACACAGGGTAGATCTCTGAAGTGTGGCGCTGTAACTTCTAGGGTAATGGCTGTGTTGAGTTAAGGCAGGACGACAGTTCAGCCTCCTCCCATGCTAGTGCAAAGGGCTCTTCACTCGGATTAAAACCTTCTCTCCGAGACTGAATCGCCCACCCCCAACACCCCTCCTACAGAAAATTTGAAGTCCTCGCTTATTCCCTGGTAGCCCCTACCTAATAGGGTGGTGAATTAATTATCAAACATGCAACAGTTTAGCGAAAACGGCAATATTTTGGAATAAATGACTGTAACGTGCGTCCTGCTGCCACCCTAACAGGTGCCCATTTTGAAGGTCAGTTTCTCTCGCTGGAAGGAAGAGTATTCTTGGATTTCACCTTGGAGGAGGAAGAAGTCAGGCTGCCAGAAGTGAACTAGCACTTCTTTTTTTTTTTTTTTTTTTTTTTTAGACAGAGTATTGCTCTGTCACCCAGGCTGGAGTGCAGTGGTGCCATCTCTGCTTACTGCAAGCTCCGCCTCCCAGGTTCATGCCATTCTACTGCCTCAGCCTCTACGAGTAGCTGGGACTACAGGCGCCTGCCACCACGCCCGGCTAATTTTTTGTATTTTTAGTAGAGCTGGGGTTTCACCGTCGTCTCGATGTCCTGACCTCGTGATCCGCCCACCTTGGCCTCCCAAAGTGCTGGGATTACAGGCGTGAGCCACTGCGCCCGGCCTGTGAACTAGCACTTCTGCAGATCCCAAGGTGAGGTCCCATGACTTCCTTGGGAAGCTCTGCCACGCCCCCACCCGACCCCACCACACCATACCACAGCAGGCCACTGGAGTCCTGGGACCACCCCGGCCTGCGGCCCAAATCCTTCCTCACTAAGGGGAGGGGAGGGGTGCTTGGGTGGGATTGTGACATAAGATTGCCCTGGTAACATGGAGCAGATCTGGACCCCAGCCTAATAAAGGTGGCATAACGGTGTCATAAAGACAGGGCGGGGCGCACGCTCATAAGGGGCATGAGCATCTCCGGGCTGCCAGAAGGGCTCCCGTTGAGTGCGCAGCACCAGCGTGTGTCATGTCTTGGCTGCGTTTCTGGGGCCCATGGCCCCTCCTTACGTGGCAACTGTTGCGTCTACTAGTCAAGGAGGCTCAGCCTCTGGTGTGGGTCAAGGACCCACTCCAGCTGACCTCTAACCCCATGGGGCCACCTGAGCCCTGGTCTTCCTGCTCCTCCCATCTCTCGTGGGAATCTCCCCATGCACCTGCTCCCCCAGCAGCCCCAGGGGACTTTGATTAACTAGGGCCCTCTGCTTCTTCGCAGATGTCAGCCCTGCCCCAGGAATTGACTGAAAATTTGGCTCCATTCCTGGACACGGATTCAGCTGGAGAGCTGCCCCTGGGGCCAGAGCAGTTCTTGGCTGCACATCAGGATTTAAATGACAAGCTGACTCCGCAAGAAAGGCTCCCAGAGGTGGTTCCACTGCTGGATGGGGATGGGGATCAGAACCAGACCCCAGTTCAGCTTCCTCGCCTCAAAAATAAGGTTCAAACTGCAGATCTAGATCGGGCTGCAGGTCATCAGGCAGATGAAATACTTGTTCCACTAGAAAGTAAGGTTTCAAAACCAACTAAATTTGTTTCGCCCAAGAACCTGAAGAAAGATCTAGCTGAGCGTTGGAGCCTTGCTGAGATTGTTGGGATTCTACACCAATTATCCAAACCTCAGCATCAGAAACAGACTTTGCAGGATGGATATTCGAGTATGGACACACTATATCCCGGCAGCCTGCCTCCAGAACTCCGGGTGAACGCAGATGAGCCTCCAGGGTCAACTGAGCAAGTTGGACTTTCTCAATTCCATCTAGAGCCTGAAACTCAAAATCCAGAGACCCTGGAAGACATCCAGTCCTCTTCACTCCAGGAAGAAGCCCCAGCACAGCTTCCACAGCTCCCTCAGGAGGTAGAACCTTCGACCCAGCAGGAGGCCCCAGCTCTGCCTCCAGAGTCCTCTATGGAGAGTCTAGCTCAAACTCCACTGAATCATGAAGTGACAGTTCAACCTCCAGGTGAGGATCAAGCTCATTATAACTTGCCCAACATTACAGTTAAACCTGCAGATGTGGAGGTTACTGTGACTTCAGAGCCCAAAAATGAGACAGAATCTTCCCAAGCCCAGAAGAAGGCCCCAATTCATCCTCCAGAGGAGGTGGAACCTTCTGCAACCCAACAGGAGGCCCCAACTGAGCCGCCAGGTCCTCCCACGGAGCCTGAACTTTCCCCCAGTGAGCAGGAGCAGCCAGCTCAGCCTTCTGAGTCTTCTGGGGAGGTTGAATCTTCTCCAGCCCAGCAGGATGCCCCAGCTCAGCCTCCAGAACATCATGAAGTCCCAGTTTCACCTCCAGGTCACCGTCAGACTCAGCATTCAGATTTTCCCAGTGTCTCTGTTAAGCCTCCAGACATGCAGCTCACCATAGCAACAGAGCCTAGTGCAGAGGTGGAAACTTCTC
Source organism: Nomascus leucogenys (assembly GCF_006542625.1). NCBI lineage: Eukaryota > Metazoa > Chordata > Mammalia > Primates > Hylobatidae > Nomascus > Nomascus leucogenys. The sequence goes on along the minus strand of NC_044394.1, from coordinate 167,678 downwards.
CAGTCCACCAGGAAGCTATAGCTCAGCTCTCAGGTCCAGGTAATGTAGAACCTCCTGCCATCCAGCACGGGGGCCCACCTCTACCTCCAGAGTCATCAGAAGAGTTGGACGTTTAGCAATTCAATAGGCGACTTCAGTTCAATCTCTGGAACCTATTAATAATGAGAACCTCTCTCCAACCCAGCAGGAGGCTGCAGCTGAGCATCCACAGACTGCTGAGGAGGGTGAGTCTTCTCTAACCCAGCAGGAGGCCCCAGCTCAGCCCTTAATGTCCCCTGAGCAGTTTCGACATTTGAAAGACCAGCAAGACATTATAATTCAGCAGCTAAGTAGACCTGAAAATTATGAACTTCCTCCAGTCCATAAAGAGACCACAACTCAGTCTCCAACTCAGCTCTCCTCAGACTTTGGAAGTTCACTGAATGATGAAGCAATAGGTTCGCCTCTAGATGTGTCATATCTAGATCTAGATAGGGAGCTTACCAAACCTACAGCTGTCACTATGGGGGAAGAACCTTCTCCAGTCCAGCAGGACAACCCTCCTATTCCCACTGAACAGGCTGACTTTTCTCTAGCCCAGCCTGATCTCCCTTCCCCGCCTCTGCGTTCTCCTGAAAAGATTGAATCTCCCATCCACCAAGAGGCCACAGCTCAGACTCTAGATCCCCCTAAGGAGGCAGAACCTTCTCCAGTCCAGCAAGGGTTCCCAGCTGAGCCACCAGAGCCCCCTAAGGAGGTTGAACCATCTGCAACCCAGCAGGAAGCCTCGGAAGTCCACTGAAGAGGTCAGTCCTCCACCACAGTGGGAGATACCAGCTCAGCCATCAGAGCCACCTGAGAAGGTCGAACCATCTCCAGTCCTACAGCAGGCCCCAACTCGGCTTTTAAAACCACCTAAAGAGGTAGAATCCTCTCCAGTCCAGCAGGCAGTCCCTGCTCAGTCTTCAGACCCCGCTATGGTGATAGAACCCTCTCTGACCCAGCAGATGGCCCCATCTTTGCCTCCAGAGTTCCCTCAGGAGGTAGAACCATCTGTAACTCAGCAGGAGGTTCCAGCTCAGATTCCAGAGTCCCCTATGGAGGCAGAACCTTTCTCTGACCAAGCAGGAGGTCACAGTCCAGGCTCCAGAGTCCCCTAAGGAGGTAGAACCTTCAAGGCAGCAAATGGTCCCAGTTCAGCTTCCAGAGCCACCTAAGGAATTTGCTGCTCAACCTCCAGCTCATTATGAGGTGACAGTCCCAACACCAGGCCAGGGTCCAGCTCAGCCTTCAACATTGCCCAGTGTCACTGTTCAACCTTTGGATCTGGGACTTACCATCATTCCAGAATTCATGACAGAGGTTGAACTTTCTCCCATCATGCAGGAGACCCCAACTCAGCCTCCTAAGAAAATTGTACCCCAACTTGTAGTATGTCGAGTGGTAACAATTCCAACACCAGGTCAGGATCAAGCTCAGCATCCAATGTCACCCAGAATTACAGTTCAACCTTTGGACATGGGACTTACCATCACTCCAGAACCCACTACGGGGGTTGAACATTCTACACCCCTGAAGAGGACTATAGTTCCTCCAAAGCACCTTAAGGTGATACTTCCACATCCAGACCAGGTTCAGACTCAGCATTCACACCTGACTGAAGCCACAGTTCAACCTTTGGATCTGGGGCTTACCATCACTCCAGAATCCACAACAGAGGTTGAATCTTCTACAGCCCTGATGACTACAGCTCCTCCTCCAGAACACCCTGAGGTGACCCTTCCACCTTCAGACAAGGGTGAGGCTCAGCATTCACACCTGACTGAAGCCACAGTTCAACCTCTGGACCTGGAGCTTAGCATAACTACAGAGCCTACTACAGAGGTTAAACCGTCTCCAACCACGGGGGAAACCTCAGCTCAGCCTCCAGACCCGGGGCTTGCCATAACTCCAGAACCCACTACAGAGATTGGACATTCCACAGTCCTGGAGAAGACTACAGCTCCTCGTCCAGACCAGGTTCAGACTCTGTATTGAAGCCTGACTGAGGTCACAGGTCCACCTAAAAAGTTAGAATCTTCGCAGGATTCGTTGGTGCAGTCTGAAACTGCACCAGAGGAACAGAAGGCCTCCACAAGCACCAACATATGTGAGCTCTGTACCTGCAGAGATGAGACTCTGTCATGTGTTGGTCTGAGCCCAAAGCAGAGGCTCCACCAAGTGCCTGTGCCAGAGCCCAACACCTACAATGGCATCTTCACCACCTTGTAAGAATCACCTTTCCTCAATCATCCTCTGTGTCTTGCCTGACATGGCAGCCTTTTCCTGTAGGCCTTCCTGGGCCTTCTTTATCTCCCCAAGCCATACTGACAACTGACTTTCTGTTTTCACCTTTGCTTGTCAACTCTCCCTTCTCCTCCTTCTCCTTTAATGTTAGTTAGACCCATTCTCCAGTCTTTTACTTTTACCCCAGTCTTTTACTCGTTTTCTTATCCATTCTTATTTAGCCCCATCACATCATTGCTTAACCGCTGCTCTGCTCCTATTTTCGCTTCACCTTTTTTTTTTTTTTTTTGAGACAGAGTTTCACTCTTGTTGCACAGGCTGGAGTGCAATGGCACGATCCTGGCTCACTGCAACCTCCATCTCCTGGGTTCAAGTGATTCTCCTGCCTCAGCCTCCTGAGCTGCATTGAGGCTGTCTGCAAGACAGTCAAGCTGCATTGCAACACTCATGTCTGACTAACACCATACATTGTCGTGAGTCCAAATTGCTTGGTGATAAATTGTTACATTATTTTAAGTATTTGTTTTTAAATTTTTATTTTTAATTGATGAAATTTTAAGCTAATGATATAATTGCTTTATTTACTCAGTCGGATTTAAACTCCCTCAACTTCTGAACTACTCCCTTGCTGGGAGTCAGGTTCTCAGTTATTATTACAAAATTTAATAGTGGAACAGTTCCATATGCATAAAGGACCAAGAGAAAGGAATGGGAGGGCTAGGGAATAACATGAACATCCACACACTGTGTACTGTGCTCTCTGCTTGGTGCTTTGCCCCCAGTGATAATTTCTTCATATAGTGCAATGTAGTTTATAAGCTGGTTTTATATCCATGAGGCCTCAAATACTCTCTGCCTTTTAGGACAGATGTAGATCTGGTTTTGTTTTTGTTTTTGTTCTTACAATTTTATAAGAGTAGAAGAGATGCTGTTTTATTTGAAGCCTGAGAGCTTCTGGTTCCATAACCAGAAATTGCTACCTGGCTTTTCTAATGGAATGGAGGGCTTTTCCATTCTTAGTCCATCCAACTCTGAATTTGCTCTGAATCTCAAACTTTTCAAGTCATAGAACAAATGCTCAAGTGCTTTCAAGAGTTTTTCTGTAGATTAGGTTTATTAGCACCAACTTCATGACTTCTAAAATGTGACTTCTTGAATACAGGTATCTACCAGTGATATGGGGTGGACAATTAATAATGCTTGGCTACTTCTATAAAGACAGTGTTGCTTATTTTTCAAAACTTTTTCTTTTTTTTTTTTTTTTAACAATTATATTCTTCCCTTCTCCCCAAGACGTGGGCAGAAAAGCATTGTTAATCTCCTTTTACAGATGAGGAAAAACAAGATCAGAGGTGCTGAGTGCTGTAGCCTAGTGCCAGGTCTTCTGTCCCCGATTCTGGGTTCTCCCCAAGCCCATGTTTCTCTTTTCTCGCAATCTTTACTTCTTCCGCTGGCCTTCAGCACCACCCAAAATACTTTTACTTCTGGAAAAGAAGCCCAGCTGCACACTGGCACACTTGACCTTCATGCAGTCAGAAGCTTTGGATGATTCCCCATCCAAAATATTAAGAGATGAAATGAAAGCAAAGGAGGCATCTGACAAAAGTTGCTTTTTCCCTTCTGCATTTAGGACTTCAAGTAATGTTTATCCAGAAACTGCTATCATACCATAGATTCATTGTATATTTAACAACATAGGCATACAATCTGGCAAATTAACAATCTCTTAACCTACACCCTGGATCCCTGCCCAAATTTAAGAAAATAACTAAGGTGGACGCAATGTTTTTTTCCATGTCGCATCTTCTGTGATGGGGCTATGATATGTGGGAGCAGAGAATGGGGTGGGTGGGTGGAGCACATGCCAGACGAGGATCTATCAGCAATGGGAGGGGGCATCCACTTTAGCATCTCCTCCCTGCTCCTCTCAGAGGACCGCCTTTCATTGCATTCAGCTGTGTTGGTAGCAAGAACACGGGCACACTGAGGGTGAGGAGAGCGGGAGCCTTGTGCTCTCTCTGCATGTGAGGCAGGACAGCACAGGGTACGGAGCAGTCTGCAGAGAGGCCAGCTCATCAGCTCATCAGGGAAGCACTTGTCTTCCACCTTGGGCTTTGACCGAGCACTGGGCAATTGGCCCCTGGGGATCAACGGAATAACCCTAAGCAGAGTGACTGTATGTCACACTATGGAATGTTCCAAGTAGGTGGCCATGTTTTCAAAAGATGTCTTTTCCTCCTTTCATTGTTGCCATTTCGTAGGTTTAGGTTTGGGTGTAGTTTCTCCTCTCTGAATGGCACTCGAACGTTTGCTGACTCTTACTCTGTGTGACTGGGGCGTACAGCTATGGACTGAGTATGAAAGATGATCAGGGATCTTTCATGATGAAAACAGTCTCTTCTGACAGCTGAAGAAGCATCTGTAGGGGATCCAGAAGGAGTGTTAGTGAAGGCATTGCAAGCCTGGAAGCAGCACACAAGCACTGAGCTGACTATTGAGTCGGAGGCGCCCTCAGACAGCAGCGGCATCAAGTTGTCAGGCTTTGGGAGTGAGCAGCTAGACACTAACGACGAGAGTGATGTTATCAATGCACTAAGTCACATCTTGCCTTATTTCTCAGAAGGAAATCTAGATGAAGAATCGATAATGTTATCATTCGCTAAACTGCTTTTTTCAAATGTACGAGATGGAGATAGGCTCCTGAGTATTTTGAAAAACAATAGAAAGAGCCGCTCACAGTCCAGCCTTCTAGGTAACAAATTTAAACACCAAATATTTGCAAACAAACTAGAAACTGTTGAACCACAGGAAAACAGCCTGGCAAAGATCCAAAGTGTAGGCAAAAACCTGCAGAGAGTGAACAGAGTCCTCATAGGCCCAAGGAGCATCCAGAAAAGACACTTCGAAGAGGTGGGAAAGCACAGCACTAGAAAAGAACAGGATGCCCAGGCATTTGTGGACAATGTTGCCAAAGAAAAAAGGCTTGAGAGTCCAGCCCCAAGGGAGCTGGAACAGCCTCACATAGTGCAGGGGCCTGAAAAGGTAGCGGGAAACACCATCTACGCCAAGCCTTTGTTCGCCCAGGAGCATAAGGCAGCAGTATCCTCTATGCTGAAACCCTTCTCCATGGGCGTGCCTTCTGCCTCTAGCCCTGCAAAAGCCCTACCTCAGGTCAGAGACAGATCAAAAGACTTAGCCTACACCATTTTAATTTTAGAAATGGCAATGGCTAGGGTTAAAAACATGGAGGCTGCTAAACCAATCGCACATTCCAGAAAAAAAATACCGCTTTTATAAAACTCGCTCCCGTGTGGCCCACAGAACACCCAAGGCCAAAAAGATTAGAAAGTTTAGAAAGGGCAGTTATCTCAATAGACTGATGCTCGCAAAGAGGCTGCCGTTCTCTGCAGAGAAGAGCCTCATAAATTCACAAGGGGTTTTTTCATCCTTAGGAGACCTGAGTCCTCAAGAAAACCCTCTTCTGGAAGTATTTGCCCCTTCAGAATGTTTTAGAGAAAACACTAACATAAAAGA
>NC_044394.1:92500-161779 GCF_006542625.1 Nomascus leucogenys | reverse complement strand
TGAGGAGGGAGAGAACTGGAAAAGAAGGAGAGAGAAAGAGAGATGAGGAGAAGGGAAGGAGAGAGAAAGAGAGATGAGGAGAAGGGAATGAGAGAGAGGAAGAGAGATGAGGAGAGAGACAGAGGAGGCTGTGAGGATAAGGAGGGAGAGAGATGGGAAGAGAGACACAAAACGCAAAGAAACAGAGAGAGATGTGCATGAGTAGGAGGTCGAATTACTCTTGATCCCAGTTCCCAATGAAAACTGTAGGTTACCATCACCTAACCACACATGCAATAAAGTCTGCCTGCTGCTTAGAGCCCTGAGAACCCCTTCTTGTGGAGCATAAAACCTTTGACTACTGCCCTTCCTCACTGCATTTTTGTTGTCTCTTCCAGTGAACTGTGATGTCTTGTCTATTGCCTTCCTGGGCTCAAGGATCCACCGAAAACTGACGCTTCTTTTGGGGAGGGTCTGCGGTGCCTTCAACTCACTAGGCTCCCCACGAAGCTTGCGCACTTGGCTTGGGCCCTAAGCATCTGGGTACAGGCTGGGGCTCTGCTTCTCTCAGTAAGAAGGATAACTAAGAAAGAGACTGAAGCATGGTCTGCGGAGAAGGCACTTGTGCAAACACCAGGAGAACGAGGGGCCTGAGTTGTCTTTGTTTCTCCTAAAAGCATTCATTCCTGGCTGGGCGTGGTGACTCACGCCTGCAATCCCAGCACTTTAGAAGGCTGAGGCAGGCGGATCACCTGAGACTGGGAGTTCGAGACCAGCCTGACCAACATGGAGAAACCCCATCTCTACTAAAAATACAAAATTAGCCAGACATGGTGGCACATGCCTGTAATCCCAGCTACTTGAGAGGCTGAGGCAGGAGAATTGCTTGAACCCAGGAGGCAGAGGTTGCAGAGAGCTGAGACTGCACCATTGCATTCCAGCCTGGGCAACAAGAGTGAAACTCCATATCAAAAAAAAAAAAAAAATGCATTCCCTCCCAGGCCACCCTAGTGAGGGCATGAAGCACAGTGTGTGTGTGTGTGTGTGTGCACGTGCACACACGCAGATATATGCATTTGCATGTATGTGCGTGTGTGTGTGTGTGTGTGCGTGTGCATGTGCATGTGTTTGTGTGTTGCAGGGGTTTACAGTGGACAGGATGTGGGAAGGCAGCTGCAGTTCCAAGCTGCAAGTCTTTCTGATAGAATGCTTAAGATTCCTCGGACCACAGAAAGAGAGTGTTTTCATTTGCTCCCATTTTTATTAGCATTTAAACCTGTATTTTTTGTAGCATGTAAACCTTAAGTTGCTTAACTATTTCTTAAAGCATTTACACCAGTGGTTCCCAACCTTTTTGCTACCTGAGACCAGTTTTCTTGAAGACAACTATTCCATGGACCCGGGAGAAGGGGAAGGGATGATGCAGAGATGATTCAAGCCCATTACATTTATTGTGTGCTTCATTTCTATTATTATTTCACTGTAACATATAATGAAGTAATTACACAACTCACCATAATATAGAATCAGTGGGAGCCCTAAGCTTGTTTTCCTGTAATTACATGGTCCCACTTGGGGGTGATGGGAGACAGTCACAGATCATCAGGCATTAGGTTCTCATAAAGAGCACGCAATCTAGATCCCTGGCATGTGCAGTTCACAGTAGGGTTCATACTCCTATGAGAATCTAACAGCACCACTCATCTGACAGGAGGCAGAGCTCATGCGGTAATGCGACAGATGGGAAGTGGCTGTTTCTATAGATGAAGCTTTACTCACTGGCTGGCTTCTCACCTCCTGCTGTGTTGCCTGGTTCTTAACAGGTGGGGATCTGATTTACCCAGCAAGATAAATACATTATTATGTCAATTGAAATTATTCACCTTGAACCACCCAAAATTACCTTGCACACCTCACCCACCCAAGGGTCCGGTAGCACACTTTGGGAGGTGTAGACAGTAAGCCTGGAGCTCCACTGAGTATTCCATCCTCCACCATCTGTGGGCTAACAGGCTGTGTTAGTTTCCTAGGGCTGTTTTACAGTACCACAGACTGGGCACCTTCAACAACAGAACGTGACTATCTCGTAGTACTGGAGGCCACGGGTCCAAGATCAAGGTGTCAGCAGGGTGGGTCCCTTCTGAGGCTGTGCAGGAGGGCTCTGTTCCAGGCCTGTCTCCTCATGCGTGGGTGGACGTCTTCTCCCTGTGACTCTTCATTAAGGGTGATTCTGGTGATTCCGAAGAGGAGACTTGGACAGAATGTTGTTAGATAAATGTGTCAGTGGAAAGCAGAGGGTAGACAGGACACCATCCATGCCCGGGGCATTCTGGGGACAGACCTGTCCAAGCAGCAGCCATTCCCAAACGAGTTGTTTCTGGAAAGCCAGGCACAGCTGGGGCTGGGCCCTCGGGGATTTGTTTAGTGACCCGATTATGTGGGAGGCCTGGAGTGGGTGGTTGGGTGGGGGTGGTACCAATGCAATGATGCCCAACCTCATTGCATCCCTCACTTCCCAGGCCCTGCCCTCAACCCCTCCTGACCAGGCCCTGTCCTGGTTCTCAGCCACCCTATCCCTGTGGGTGCTTCAGCCCACTCACTGACCAAGTGAGGGACTGACTCCAGGTAACAGAGTGCTGTGTTTATGGGACCTGAGAATACGTGTGCACAGACTGTGCCCGCAGTGTCCTTGTACAGTTGAGCATGTACATGTCCTGCCCGTGTGTAGGCAGCCTGTCCACACATGCCTAAGAGTGTGACTCCGTGTCCTGGTAGATGGGGAAGGAGAGAGGGAGTTGTGCCCAGGGTCCCCTGATTACTTCTATGGGTGCATGTTTGTGCATCTTGTTAGGGGTGCTTGGGGGTATGGAAGATTCTGTCCTGGGTGCCCTTGATCACCTGTGTGTGTGTGTGTGTGTGCACGCGCACTGGGGGCGTACTGTGTTACAGCATCCTCAACCAACTCTGTATGTGTGCATATGTTTGTGTGTGTGTGTATCCTACAGGTGTGAGCGAGTGGATGCTTCCACTACGTGTCTGCACGTGTGTGTGCACTTGCATTGTCCTTGCACACCTGCGTGTGTCCCGTGAGAGCGGAGCCCAGCATATGCTGGTACCTGCAGGAACGTGTGAGTGTGCGTTCTGTGGGTCCCTGTCCTGATGGCTCTCCACTTGTCCGGAGTGTCACGACGACGAGGATGGGGACCCTATCTTCGGAGCCTGAGGATCCAGCACAGGTCCAGCTCTGTGCAGCTGCCTGCCAAGCCGCCAGAGGACAAGCCGGACGCCGAAGGCTACGAGTGGACGATTGCAGTTAGTTTCCAACTCGCCGACTTCTCACCCCTCCACTGGCTCCGGCTTGGCAGTCCTGGTTTCGGGGTGCCCTTGGTCCCTCCCCCTCGCGTCGTCGCGTTCTCCCTTGGCGTAACCCCCAGCCGCGGGGCCGCAGACCCCTAAGAGCTCCATGAGCTCTCCGCGCCCTGCCCACCGGCCCCGGCCCCACCCCTCCCCCGACAGGACCAGAGAGGTGCGAAGTTTGGGGGCACCCGCTGGGGTTGTCCCATTTCCGGGGCTGGGCTCCGGGGAGCCGGCGCGGCGCCCGCTCCCTGCCCGCCAGCCCTTTGGGAGCTCAGGCGCGGGCAGCCGCTTGTGGTCCCGGGAAGGGCGGAGCTGCGTCCCGGGGAGACACGCGTTGCAGCCGGCAGCGTGGTCGCTCCCCGCTGGCCGGTCGCTCCGGGAGGGCCCCGCAGCGGAGGGTCGGGGCTGGGGCGGGCTGGGGAGGGGGCCCAGGGTTGGGGCCGGTTCGGCCTCCCGGGTGGCGCCCGGGCCGAGGAACTAGGAGGACCGCCGGGCCGGGCCGCTTGTCCTTTGGAAAAACCTTGGCGGTTCCTCCTCTGGTGTCTGTGGACCCCGCCGTGGCGTTCTCCTGGGCCGCGGACCTTCGCCCACCGGTTGCGCCAGCTTTTCTGGAGCAGAAAGGACCCCCTTCCTCCCGGACCGAGCCCCGAGCCCCAAGCCCCACGGAGCAGGCAAGCGCCAGAGTCCCGGGGCTGAGGCCTGGCCGGCGGGCGCTCTGGCACCTTTTCCCGCCCCCGAGGGTGCCTGTCCCGCCCGGCCGGGACTGGCTGGGAAACCGAGGCCGGAAGAGGTCGCAGTCCAGCAAGGAATCGGTTTGTGTGGGGTGGGGGTGGGATGGGAGACCCCTCCCCAACCCCACCAGCCCCAGCCCAGCTGTGGCCCCAGCCGTGTCACTCAGAAAACCAGAGTCAAACCCCAGCCCTGCCTGGGATGTGGACCTTGCCTGGGATGTGGACCTTGCCTGGGGAAAGTCCCATTCAGGCTTTTCCAGGGCCCCTCCCCTGAGCAGCAGGGGTGTCTGCGCTGGGCCCGGGCACTCACCAGGGCCTGCAGGCTGCCATCCTGAAGTTTCCCTAGCATCAAATGTGCCACCGGAAGCTGAAGGTGGGCATGACCAGTGCCCCCCAGAGTGAAGACCCCCTCATGTCTCCAGGATGGGGAGTCTGCTTGGGGGTCCACTTAGAGGTGTATCCCTCAGGCATTGGAAATGCGGATGGGAAGCCCCGAGCCATGGTGGCTCCCTCAGTCCCCAGTTCTTTCTCTGTGTAAATCCAGCTTTACAGGGACGGGGATGTGGTGCATTTCCCGGAAGAGCGGGGGTCCTGGGGTGTGGGGAGCTGTGGCTGGGGTCCCGTGAGGAGGGGCCCAGGGTGGGCAAGCTGAAGCAGGACTGGCACAGGACTCTGGAGGGCCTGGGGGAGGCTGGACGCCCCGGGGGTGCACCCTTGCTTGTCCGCTCTTCTAAAGGTCAGTCTCAGTTTGCCCATCTGTAAATAGGGTTGACTGTCCCTGCCCTACGTGGCTGTTGTGAGCATTCAATGAGCACTGCCAGTCCTGGGAGACTCTTGGTGTTTTTTATTGTGCTAAAATACACAAATATAAATTTCCCATTTCAACCATTTCTTTTTGCTCCTTCACTCCCCACCCATCCACCCATTTTTAGCGTACAGTTCCGTCGTGCTCAGTACCTTCACGCTGTGTGCAACCCATCTCCAGAAGCCTCTTCATCTTGCAAAATTGAAACTGGACCCATTAAACAACAGCTCCCTATTCCTCCTCCCCCGGCCCCTGGCAGCCGCCATTCTGCTTCCTTCTCCACATATGGAATATATTCTATATACATAGTTTTACATTAATATCATAGGTAGCTTTTATTTCAGTATGTATATCTACTTTATTCTTTTCAGTAATTTCATGTTTATTATGTGGCTATACCATGATAGTTTAAACTATTCATCTTTTAAAGAATTTATTTCTATTGGTTGTTTTTACAAACAGAGCTGCAAACAACAGCGATGTGCCAACACTTTGTGTGTGTGTGTGTGTGTGGTTTTTTTTTTGAGACAAAGTCTCACTCTGTCGCCCAGGCTGGAGTGCAGTGGGGAGATCTCGGCTCACTGCAACCTCTGCCTCCCAGGTCCAAGCAATTCTCTTGCCTCAGCCTCCCAGGTAGCTGGGATTACAGGCACCTGCCACCATGCCCAGCTAATTTTTGTATTTTAGTAGAGATGAGGTTTCCCCATGTTGGCCAGGCTGGTCTTGAACTCCTGACCTCAAGCTATCCACCTGCCTTGGCCTCCCAAAGTGCAGGGATTACAGGAGTGAGCCACCGTGCTTGGCCCTCCTTTGTTTCCTTAGATAGTGTTTCTTGAAATAGATTCCTAGAAATAAGATAGATTGAAGAGTATGTAAATTTTAAATTTTTCTACAGACTGTGTCATTGCTTTTCAAAAATGCTGATTACCAAAATGTCACTTTTTGATACTAAAAAATATTGTTTTAAACACACAAAGTAAGTAGGGCTTATGAAAAAGTTAATATATTTTGCATTTCTCACAGTGTGTTGAATTTCTCCCCCTTGCATTGTACAGCAGGAATCCTGACTCAGTCTACCTTTCTTGTACTTAAAAAAGTATATACTAAAACATAGGCCAGGAGTTAGCAAACGTTTTCTATAAAAGACCAGATAGTAAATATTGTTGTCTTTGTGGGCTATATAATCTCTGTTGCAACAATGTGACTCCACCTTTGTCTTGGAAAGCTGGGATAGATAATATGTAAAAGAGTGGGAGTGGCTGAGTTTCAACAAAACTTTGTTTACAAAACAGGGGTCACACTAGATTTGTTCTGAGGACCATAGTTTCTTAACCTCAGTCTAGGCAATCCGTCAAATAATTCTGCATTCACAATAGAGGTCTTGTTGTATATATCCGCTGACGGTCTTTCCTTCCTCTAATGTTAACCACTGATTTTGTGGAGCATGGATTCTAGGGAAATAATACCCAGGTAAGATGTCTATTACCATGTGCGTCTTATTTTTAAAAGAGTGGTTAAACTCTTATTGAGGCTGGTGCAGTGGCTTATGCCTGTAATCCCAGCACTTTGAGAGGTCCAGGCAGGCAGATCTCTCAAGTTCAGGAGTTCAAGACCAGCCTGGCCAACATGGTGAAGCCCCGTCTCTACTAAAAATACAAAAATTAGCTGGGTGTGGTGGCATGCACCTGTAATCCCAGCTACTTGGGAGGCTGAGGCAGGAAGATCACTTGAACCTGGGAGGCAGAGGTTACAGTGAGCCGACATGGCACCACTACACTCCAGCCTGGGCGATGGAGCAAGACTCCATCTCAAAACAAGTCAAAACAAAACAAAACAAACACACAAACAAAAAACTGGGAGACCGAGGTGGTCAGATCACAAAGTCAGAAGATGGAGACCAGCCTGGCCAATGTGGTGAAAACCCGTCTCTACTAAAAATATAAAAATTAGCCGGGTGTGGTGGCAGGCACCTGTTCTCCCAGCTACTTGGGAGGCTGAGGCAGGAGAATCGCTTGAACCCGGGAGGCAGAGGTTGCAGTGAGCCGAGATCGTGCCACTGCACGCCAGCCTGGGCGACAGAGCAAGACTCAGTCTCAAAAAAAAAAAAAAAAAAAAAACAAGTCTTATTGACAAGTTCAGTAGTTTCTTGTCTTTAGTCTGCATGTGTATCACTTGCAGGTTTGGTAAAAATCTAGATTCCCACATCCAAATCCAATTCTTTTGTGAGCATTTTAAACGACCATCCCTGGTGGTTCTGGAATGCTCATAGGTTTGCATATTGGTCACTCTATTTATTCGTTGCATGGCCATGGACAAGTTGTTTTAACTCTCTGAGCCAACACTTCCTCTTCTATCAAATGGGAATATTAATAATACTTAGCCCTTGGAGACATTGTTAGAATTTGAAAGACAATGAATAATTTTTAAGAGAGCTTGACTCGTGAGAAAAATAAACTTAAACGCATGAATATATATATCAAGCATGAATTTACCTAGTGCATATGCATTATACACTGGGTGCATAATATTTTATAAAATAATCATTGTTTTATAAAATAGTGTTTCATTATTTGGGGAGAGGCTTTTCTGTCATTTCCTTTCTGCTGACTTCCCCTCTTCAGAGTTCTCTACTCTTCCCCTCCCATCCCACCGCCTTGCTTTGTCACAAAACAAAGCCAATAGAATCACCACAGTTTAAGACCGGTTTACTCAAAACGAATTCATTATCTTACATAGCTGAACACAGAAATGATAAATAATGTTCTATAAATATTTGTTGGTTGACAGCTTTGGAACAATGTCCTCTAGAAAAAGCTGAACGTAGCCACGCACCTTGTATGAGAGCCACAAAGTATAGCCATGTGCCTGAATATGTGTCAACCACTGTGTGACTGGAGGGCTGAGGAAGGGGTGTAGGGGGTGTTGTGGGATCCCTTCCGACAAGCAGTCAGGAACACATAGAAATACATTACAAAAGTTAAATAATCTAGGTAAGTTGAAATGTACGTTAAGAAGAGTCCCAGAGTGTGGTTGCTTGGGTAGGGGTAGGTTCAGGAATTGAAGGGACGTCCCTAGGGCCTGGGTTCCTGCTTCCTAATCTGCCACAAACATAACAGTGTCTTGTTGCTTCCAGGTCACTCAGGGATTCGACTCTGAGGTCAATGATGCACTTGGCACCAGAATTCGATGGGGTTGGCACAGACCTGCCAGCCTCAGCCACTTTCATTCTGGAAGCTGTTAAAAGAGACAGTTATAAAAATTGAGGAATCAGCAAGGGAATTCCTGTCCCATGCTGCCTTCTCCTGTCTGTCTTGGCAAGCGTAGGGCCTGTCCACTTGCTCAGGACTCTTTGCCCAACCTCAGCTCCCTAGACTTGACCTCAGTGGCTCAGGGGGGTCTCCTCAGGCAGCCTCCTCCTGCTAACACTTCCTCCTCTCTTCCCTCTGCCAGGGGCAGCTCTTCCCTGGTTCCTTGCAGACCCCAGGTCAGGCCAGAAAACACCTCTATGGCCCTTCCCTGTGTCCCACCACCAGATAGGACCTGAAAGGCCTGGGGTCCCCAGGATGGCCCTCATACCAGCTGGTTCCCTTGCAGGCTGCCCCCCTCCAAGTCCTGCTTCTCTCCAGAGATGGGCAAGAGTACGAGCTCTTACCTGGCACCAGCAGTGAGTCTCATAACTGCCATCTACCATTTCGCTAGGGGGCTTCTGGGGATCCTAGGAAAAGCAGCAGATGCCTGGGTGCTTGGGGACCTGGGCATTCTGAGGGAAGGAGCAGCGTGACCCTGAGTCATTTTTCCCTGGGGACAAGTGAGCCAACTCCTTCTACCCAGTGATAAAATCAGAAGGAAGTAGGTGGAGACAGCACTGTTCAGGGGATGATTTGGGGATGAGAAGAACTGGCAGGAAGTTGGGGATTTGGGGGTGAGAAGAACCAGCAGGAAGTTGGGGATTTCTTGTTTCCCCACTTTTCCCTTCCGTTTCTGTTTGAGCCTTACATTTGACCTCCATCTCCCTCTGTAGGAATCGCAGCTAATTAAACATTCTGCCTCTTATTCCAGCTCTACTGGGGGAATATAATATGGTCTAAGAAGAGATTTTTCCAGCAAGAGGCCATCTCTGCAAATCACCTGTGAGGCAGACCTGCGCCAATTTTATGACTCAGCTGGCCACCAGGATTGTAGCTGGGTTCTGCCGCTTGTTGGAACCTACTCAATGTTCTCCTTCCCTAAGTAGGACAAGACTGTACCCTGCCTTTAAGATTTGTAGAATAAAAAGTGAAAACTCTCTGGGGAAGAAAATCTTCCTGAACAGATAGCCCAAGGCATTTTGAAAATCCCTTAGGAAGTTCTCTGTTTCACTTGGGTACCTCTGTCCTTGGACTTTGGTGATGTGGTTTGACCCCAGCCAGAGAGTGCAGGGAACAACAGCAAAAGGCAGGACAAAGACAGACTCGTGAGAGGAGGCCCAGGAACGGGGGCCATTGTCAATGAGGAGGACGTGGGGGCCCAATAAAGTGAGCAAAAGAGGACAGGGCTTGGGCACTCAGTCACCAGCCCCCTTCTGGGGTCCAAGTTGTGTCCCCTTCTCTAAAGAGGTAAGCCCTGAGTCATGGGAAGATGGAAACCGGGGCTGATGAGACAGGATGTTTTTTAAGCACTGTGGTGTCTTGTTGACTTGCCCATGCGAGGGGGTCTTGGTAACCACAGGGCTCAGGGTATTTGCAAGAATAGTTCAAGTGCTCACTTGTCTTGGGGCTGTTTATGGGGAAGTGGTTTCCACAGCGACAGGAAGTGAGATATTGGTGTCACCCCGGACCACACTTAGCTGGTTCCTTCTCACTAAAGCTCTGTAGTCATAGTTTCTCCCGGCAGAGCAGAAGCTTCTATGTTATCCCACAGCTGTTCTAACGGTGTAGACTTGCCTCATGCAATGATGCCAGGAGTCCTGAGCAGCACAGCCCAACTTCAACCACACACACATGGATAGAGCTGTGTTAGCGAAGCCTGAGCTACTAAGCAATGAGAGTACAGCCAGGCTTCCAGACATCTGTTCATTCAAGAGAGATATGCGCTAAGCAAAGGACCTAAAGATGAGTTTAATGTGGGTGCTAATATGCATAAGGAACCTTGAAATAAATGTTCTTAGCATTAGGCCAAGAGGGTCCATGTCTAGGAATCTATTCTCTATAGAAATAAATTCAAATATGGAAAAAACGAACAATGCATAAGTGTCCCCAGCATATTTATAGCAACTTAAAATTGGACCCGATTTAAATGCCTATGATATGGATATGGCTAAGAAAATTATGGGATCTTCCCTTAATTGGCTATTAGGCAGCCTTTACAAACAATGCAATGACATGAGAAATGCTTATGTTGTGGTAAGTTTAAAAAACTCAAGATACAAATCAGCTTATTTTAATCAGGACCCACCTAACTTTTAGGATGTGGTCAATCCCACATAATGCATTTTTGTGGGTGCAGTTCCCAGGAAAGAGGAGGAATAAAAACTGCAAGTATGAAGTGTCTCCTTTGCTTTCAGTCTCCTTGTCTACCCCTTTGTCTATCCACTATGAAAGGACTCCCTTCTCTTCCTTAATATGGACAATTTCTACTGAGGACTCATTGTTCTAAGAATTGTCTCATCTTCTCCTGCATCCTCAGTGCCCGATCTTTGGCTTCTATGAAGGAAGGTGGGTAGTGCTTATGGCAGGGCCAGTTCTGCCTTTCTCAGTATGTTCTGGAGTGAGTATGTAGCCCCATTTTCTATTGGTTACCTTGACATCATGAAGAGCTTATGTCTCTTTTGCCCTAGATTTGGGCAATAGTCATTCATTGGGCAACAGGAAATAACACAAGTCAGCATCTTGTTAAAAATAAAGTCATTCAGGAAAGTGGACAACAGTTTCTCATCTAGAGAGCATAGGAGAAGAAATGTTTACCACACACAAAGTATTAGTGCCTTTTATATCATCAAGACAAAAATAACAGGAAAAAGACAAACACTTTATAGTGAAAACATGTTTTTCCTGACCAGCATCTATTCTGCATGTTTCCTGATGCCAGAAACTCACGTTTCCTCAGGGCAAATCCCCCTTCCCCACCATTCTCAGGCTTTAAGTTTATGTAAAATTCAGTAAACCCAAAGATTCAAGTTATGTGCCTTGATTAACTTAAGCAAATCAATGAAACCCATCCCCATAACCACAGCGACTGGTTAGGAATTCGGTTCCTAAGTCAGTCAAATCGGAAAGGGCCTAGTGATGTTTTTTCCAATGGGAACACAGACTCACTCTTCCCTGCAGAAAATGAACAAGGATTCATGTACACTGGCCGGTACTGGCAGCCACCCAGGGCCTCTCACAGGAAAGGGAGATCAGAAAGAGAAGCAAAGAGGACTCATGAGATACCACAGGGCCGCTGCGTCCAGCCTTGCCTGGAGCTAGCGCCACCTCGATGCCCTATAGTCTTGGAGCCACAAGGTGTGTTTACTCAAAGCCTCTTTGAGTTTGGTTTGCTTGTTTGCTTTCTGCCTGGAAACTGCCAGCATCCTGAGAGATACGAGATCTGTATCTGTGCAGAGACACAGGGTCTGTTAAAAGTCACAGGCCCTGACTGAAGTGTGGAACTGGCTGAAACGAGAAAGTAGGAAGTAATTTGGGGAGGACCTTGTGAAATGGAAGTGACTTTTAAACCTTACATGCATCAGAATTACCTGGAGCCTTGTGAAGACACAGGTTACTGGGCCCTAGTCCATTAAGAAAGGAAGTGGGGCTCAGAATGTGCAGTTCTCCCATGTTCCCAGGTGATATTCACCATGCTGTCCTGTCTGGGCACTACCTTTTGCCATACCCATTACAAGGTATTGCACGTGCTGGTTGAGCTATGGTCTGTCTTATTTTGGTGCTAAAAGCCTGTGCCAAATACCAACGCTGCAGCATTAAGGAATTTGATAGAAAAGATTCTGAATATAGGCTGGGTGCAGTGGCTCACGCCTGCAATCCCAGCACTTTGGGAGGCTGAGGCGGGCAGATCATGAGGTCAGGAGATCAAGACCATCCTGGCTAACACGGTGAAACCCCATCTCTACTAAAAATACAAAAAATTAGCCGGGCGTGGTGGCGGGCGCCTGTAGTCCCAGCTACTTGGAAGGCTGAGGGAGGAGAATGGCGTGAACCTGAGAGACGGGCTTGCACTGAGCTGAGATCACGCTACTGCACTCCACTCCAGACTGGGTGACAGAGCAAGACTTTGTCTAAAAAAAAAAAAATAAATAAATAAAAAGGAGATTCTGAATATTGGAACTTAGTAGCTATGTATTACACCAGTAACGTCCTTTAAGAAAGAGTTTAGGCTGCTTTGAAATGAGCTCGTCTGAAATTGAAAAAGGAAGAAATTGAACTTGCTAAAAAAGGCCCTTCCAACTTATTGACTGAGAACCCAGTAATCTGGAGACTTGAAGGGCTGTAAAGGCAGAATTTTCTACTCTATGATAAAGTTAGCATGAGCAGAGACAGGAAATGAGAGACCTAACGAGGCCAAGGGTCAAATATTCATCACCTCCATATGGGCCAAGATGCAGGCAGAGGTCTCTCGCCAGGGGCTGGGTGGTAGAGGTGACACTGGTAGTGAGGTCTGTGCTAGAAAGTGCACATCCCTGACTGGGCACGGTGGCTCATGCCTGTAATCCCAGCACTTTGGGAGACTGAGGAAGGTGGATCACGAGGTCAGGAGTTCGAGACCAGCCTGGCCAACATAGTGAAACCCCGTCTGTACTAAAAATCCAAAAAATTAGCCAGGTGGGGGTGGCAGGCACCTGTAATCTCAGCTACTTGGGAAGCTGAAGCAGGAGAATCTCTTGAACCCGGGAGGCTGATGTTGCAGTGAGCCAAGATCACACCATTGCATTCCAGCCCAGGCGACAGTACAAGACTCCATCTCAAAAAAAAGAAAGAAAAAAGAAAGTGCATATCCCCAACCCCAGTTAAAATGCAAATGCGAGCTTTGTAACTGAAAACGTCTCTGCTTCTGGCTACCTGGCCCATGGAATTAATCAGAAGCAAATAGCCTATGGACATTAGAAGGGAGTCACATTGCCAAAGAAACCATAAGACTGGTTCCAAACAGTCGCTGATTACACAATACCTAAGGCAAACTCAGGCTAACTCACACAGACAGGAAGTCAGCAGCCTCCAGAAAGCAGATCCTCCACATTGCACATCTCAGATTGTCCATAGAGGACATTCCCCCAGGCAGGAGAGCTTAGGGACTGCCGGATCAGCTGAACTGCTTAAAAATGCAATTCCCATTCTCCAGTTCCCTATCAGGGGTCTTTGTTCAACTTACTCTGTTTGTTCATAACACTTGCATTTAGGGAATGTTGGGCATGATTAAACTTTGTTTAGCTTTGGGTGTCTGGACCTTGAGAAACAATTCAGTGCAGGCAAATTTTGTATGCCCCTATATTTTTTTCCTGAAAGCCAATAAAGAAGGAATGATGACACCTTCACTGCGTCTATGGGGACAAAAGCTGCTTTTGTGTGTGTGTGTGTGTGTGTGTGTGTGTGAGAGAGAGAGAGAGAGAGAGAGAGAAACAGCCTTGTCAAAAGGATGTGTTTGTTGCTGTACCCTCATTATATGAAAGCCATCATGGCATTAAAACAATATAAGCCAGGCTGAGCTCTATCCTCTCTGCATTAACTCAGAATCCCTACCAGAAAGTGGTTGTGATGGATGGAATATCACCCATCAAAGAATAGGGTAAGATGCCACCAGAGAGGTGAGCTATGCAAGCTAATCAGAAAATAACTCAAAGTTTTAAAAGTGCAGAATATAAAAAGGAAAAACCCTCATTCCTAAAAAAAAAGCCTCATTTCCTCAAAGAAACGACAGTTAGCTATTTGATGTGTATCTTTCCAAATATTTGCCTATGTAAATATATATGTGTATATGGCTTTTAAAAATAAAAACAAAATAATATCCTTTACAGACAGTTCTGTACCATATGTAGAGAATATATATGCATATATTGAATGTAAATAGATAGGCATTTTACCTATAATATTATGGACACTTTCCACAGATATAGATGTGTGCTGCTTTTGTTTACTGACTGCAGAATATTCCATTGATGGACATCTTAATCCTCTACTGATTAATCCCCTACTAATGACTGTTTGCATTTCTTTGCTCTTTACCAACCATACTCGAAAGAATATCCTCATGTCTACATAGTCTCATCATTTGGCAGAGTTTCTATGAAGCAGATTCCTAGAAATGGGATCAGGTCAAATGGGACGTAGGTCACATAGTATGTGCATTTTAATATTTGCTAAGTAGTAGTGTTTAATTATGCTTTAAAGAGTTTGAGCCCTACAATTCTAAACATGTTTGGACACAGAAATTAGATTATTTGAAACAAAATGAAATAAGCATAGCTCATAAAAATTAACACGTTTGGTTTTCACACAAATATTTTGAATTTCTCTTTCTTCTGCAAAAAGGACCCTAGCTTAGTATGCATTTCCTGTACATACAATGCAAGCAATCCATCTATTAAATAACTTACCTTTCAAACCTAGACAGCATCCTGCTCCACACAGAAGCTGGTTGTCTTTTCCTTCTCTGACTTTAGCTATTTATTTTGTAGAGTGTAGATTCTAGAGAAATAATGTATAATACACCTGTTGCCATATGCAGATACTTACCACATTTAGAAAACAGTGGTGAATTCTATTGACAGTTGCTGTCAGTCATTAACATGCTATGGAACACCTCACGAGCTTGATAAAAGTATCAGTTCCCAGGTCTACACCTAAAGATCCTGATGTAACTGTCTTAAATAATCACTGCTCAAACACTCTATGTCAACTCAGAATCCTGACAGGAAGTGGTTGCAATGGATAAAGTATCATTCGCTAAAGAATAGGGTAAGATTTGAGTATAGGTGGGTCATACTTTGGGAAATAACTTGGTCAATGGTTAACAGCATAGTCTGTAGTTCAATAAAAGTCCAGTTTTGGAACACAATTGACCATTTACGTGCTGTGTAACCTCAGCCAAGTTGTCTAACCTTTCTGAGCCCCGGGTTACTTTTCTGTCACATGGAGGTATTAATAGTACCTAAGCTGTACTATTGCATTGGTAAGATTAAATGAACAATGTATAAAAAGCACTCAGTAGGAGTAAGCCTCGACAATGTAAGTAATTGCTAGTAAGAGCTTGATTCATCATGAATATGCACTACAGAATACTCTGCTTAATGGTGTCCATTCAAGTAGTGAATTCTCCTAGAGCGTGCACATTACGATTTGAGTTATAACATATTCATAGTTCAAATGTTCCAGAACTGTGTCTCCGTTGTCAAGTGGATAACTCTGTGGTAGCCCTCCCCATCTCTCCCAATTTCCCTCAATTTCACATCTTCCTAATCGTTGCCTATGATTCCTCTTAACCAGTGATTTTGATTTGCCGGAAAAACAAAAAAACTCAAAACTGGTTTACCTTTTAAAAGAGCATCTTTATTATTTCCCCAGGCCGATCACAGCCCAGAACAAAAGCATCCGATACACATCTGTCAGTCTGGTGGCTTTGGTACCCTCACTGCCTACAGCAGGCCGATGACAGCCACTCGGTTGTCACCAGACACAGTGTGAGGGAAGGGGGAGGGGACAGGGGAGCTCTCAGAGCAAACAATCACAAACACACTGTGAAATCAAAAATAAATTACAAAAACTAAATAGTATAAATAAATTAAAATTTAAGTTAAGAAGAGTCCCACAGTGTGGCTGTTTGGCAACAACCAGTCCATAGACGAGGTAGCTGTGGAGGTCACAGCCATGTTCCCAAGGCTCAGGCTCCTGCTCCCCACTGGGCCCACCGAGGTCACTGGGTCCTCGCAGCTTCCAGACCCCTCAGGCACTCAGCTCCAGGTCGCTGACATATTTCTGGACCCACTCCTCACTGGGGTCAGCACAGACCTGCCGGCCTCTCTTGGTTAGGAAGCTGTGGAGAAGGGAGGAAGGATTAAGCACTGGGGAATCCAGCAGGGGAATCCTGGGCCCACCATGGCCCCATCATCCTGCTCTCTGTCCTGGGCAGCTCAGGGCCTGCTCCTCTCTCAGAGGCCCCCTGCCTATCTCCGTCTAGAGAGCTTCTCTCAGGGACTCTGGGCGAGGGGGTCCTCAGAAGGTCCTGCTGCCTCCTTCTTCCTGGGGCAGCCCTTCCTGACTCTGTAACACCCGCCTCACTCCAGCCCCAAGTCAGGTCACACCTCAGAGCCCTGCGGCCTGTATCCCCGATAGGCTCCTGAAGGCTGGGCCTTTCCAGGATGGCCTTCTGGCCTGTCTCTGCCCCCACCCCGACCCTCCCTACCTCCCTAGAGGTGAGCAGGAAGACTGGCACTTACATGACACTGGGCTTGGAGCACTGGCTGCTGGTCTCAAAGTAGTCAGCTATGAAGTTCTGTGGAATCTGCCGGGAGATGTAGCTGAAGCAGCAGGCGGTCGGGGTGTCAGCAGCAACTGCGGAGAAAGGAGAGAATGAGCCCGAGTCACAGCTCAGAGGAAAAGGCCAGGCAGCTTCTGATCCCCGAGTGTTCGAGGAGGGCAGGCTTGCTCAGACCAAGTGACTGGAAGGCATTTAGGCGTTTTTGCTGAGGAATGTCTCTTTGTTTCTGTCTATATTCTTCTTTCCCCTTGACTCTTTGTAGTGGGTTCTCTGTTTCTCTGTGTGATCCAGACACCTGAACAGACTGTTCTCTTATCTCAGTTCTCTTCAGGGAATTTTGTCTGGTTCAAGAAGTCATACCCCAGCCCAAGAGAAGCCTTGGACATCTCTCATAAGACATCAAAGGGACAGAGCTCCTGGGAGACCTAGGGTGAGCTGGAGAGTGAACAACAGACCCCACTGGGAAGTAACCAGCCCTGGATTCTGCCTCTTGCAAACTGATTCATTTCAAACCCTGTTTTTCTATCTGTGCAAGGGACTGTAACTCCCCTGCCCCTGCCTAGATTCTCATACCTGGAAAGTAGGAGGGCTAAGACCCCTTCTAGAGATAAAATAAAAGTCGTGAAGAAAAAGACCAAGGTGTTTGGCAGCCCTTGAAGAACTTCCTTCTTTTCTCTTCGGGGTTCTCGGCCACAAGAAAAGATTGATGTGGTCTAACCATGGCCAGAGAGTGGCGATACCCACAACAACAACATAGACTCACGTGGTGCAGAGAAGACCTGGTTGCAGAGAGCCATGGTGCAGAGGAGGACGGCAAGGGCAGCAGTGGAGACCTGCATGATTGTGAGCAGGTGATGGAATGTGGGCTCGAGTGTCAGCAGAGCCAAGAGGGGACTGACCACTGTCTGCTGCCCGTGTCCTTCTGAAGTCTGAAGCCATCTCTCCTTCTCTTTATAGGCAGCCCTGGCGGATGGGGAAATCGAATCTGGGGGTGAGGAGGGAAATTTTTAAGCGTAGTGATGCTGTCATGCTGAGTGTTGCACAACTCAGGGTCCCTGGTGACCACAGGGGCTCAGGATATCCAAGAATAGCATCTCTGAGCTATTCTCTAACTCTCAGCTCTCAACTCATGACTGGTTCTAGCTTCATGGGGTTTCTCCTATGAGTGTGAAGAGGGGTGTGTGTCAACCCAAGGCCATTCTTAGTCGATCCCTTCTCATAAGAACTGGTCTATGCAGCCAGGCATAGTCGCTCACACCTGTAATCCCAGCACTTTGGGAGGCCAAGGCTGCGGATCACCTGAGGTCAGGAGTTCGAGACCAGCCTGACCAAGGAAGAGAAACCCCATCTCTACTAAAAATACAAAAGTAGTCGGATGTGGTGGCACATGCCTGTAATCCCAGCTACTTGGGAGGCTGAGGCAGGAGAATCACTTGAACCCAGGAGGCAGGGGCTGTGGTGAGCCGAGATCATGCCATTGCACTCCAGCCTGGGCAACAAAAGCGAAACTCCGTCTCAAACAAACAAACAAACAAACAAAAGGACTGGCCTATGCATGAACTCTCCAGCCCCATTCCTTCCCACAGAGCTGTAATTCTGCTTCCTCAGCTGCTATAACCACAAAGATAGGGTCAATGGGCTGATGCTGTGGAGGGCTGCACAACCCCCACTCCTCCCAGAGGCAAGGAACTTAATGAAAGCTGGAGGAATAGAAAGCATGAGGTCACGTTTCAGTCATTTGTCTGTTTATTAGTCTCGGAGTGACTGGGGCACTGTGTTAAACGCTTGTTGTGGATCATAAAAATACTTTAGAGGTGGGTGTCAATATGTCAGGTGCCTGGAAATATGTGTAGCCATTAATCCAGAAAAAGCATTTCTGGGAAAGAGTTCTGTGGAAACAACCCAAATATGGAGCCATCCTCAAACATAAAGATACCCGACCCGGCATCATTTATAACTCTAAAATAAGCAAAGCCAGATTTTTCTCTATCAGCGAATGATAAATTATCCACTAGATCCTTTATTATTAAGTCCCTAAAATGAATGAAGCGGCATAAATATGCTTATAACATCAGTGGTTAAAAAAGCAAGATACGACATTATACAAATTCTATAAAATTTGAAGAATCATATAAAGATATATATGTGCCATGCCAACCCTAGGCATGGAAAAAATAAAAACGCTTGGAAATACATGCCTTAAAGAATGAATAGTGCTTAGATCCATGGGTGATTTATTTTCTAATTTTTTTCTTTTTCTGAATTTTCCTCATTTTATTTAGTGAGACTTTATTACCTTCTTGGTCAGCCCACAAATTTATGAACTAATTTTGTTTTAAAACATTTCCAACATCACTGGTTGAAAAGTGGGTTGTTGTCAGTTGTTTAATCTGAAAGAAATTACTGATAAATATGCTAAAGTTTCTGTTCAATGGCCTTTGCCAAAATGAAGTCTTGATTTCCCATTTCTTTGAAGCATTTTAAGGGTCCTATACTATACTTACATAAATCATGCCAAACTGAAGCAGTTCTTTTCCTTATTCTTTTCAATACATAATTTCAGTGGTGTGGAAGGGTCTCTACCTTCTCAGCCAGATTATATGCTTTTTTTTTCTTTTCCATACTTTGTTATTTTATTATTTCACAATCAATCAGCATACCTCATTTTATAATGAGAAATAGATTTAGTTGGTTTTAATGATCTTTGTTTCTGAGATGCCCCTAGTCTCGTGGGGGCAGGTAGAGTATATGAACAGGTAATTGTAAGATTCTTAGTAGACAAAGAAATGAAAGCTCAGAACCCCAGGAGGGGAAGAAGTGACCTTCTACCAGAGGGTTGGGGAAGACTTCATGGAAGGGATGGAACTTTACTTGTGTCTGGATAACTGCCCAGGATTTAGGCATCTATAGATGGGTGGGCAGTGGAGGCCCAGCAGAGGCAGAGTTCTGGGTGTGACACTGTGGGCTCAGAGGAAAGAGGGGGTGCTTCAGTGGAGCTGCAGAGCGGTGGGGGCAAATATGGATGATAAAGCTAAATTGGGACCAAACCAGGACAGGCCTTGAATTCCCCCCAAAGGGGTTAGAGTTGATATGTTTGATGCTGGAGAACAACGGAGGACAGAAGCCAAGTGCGACCACCACGCCTTTGGAATTCTGTCCTTCCTAAGTGTGTGTAGACTTAGGTCTTTTAATACACATGAGCTGTTTCCATTCCACCCCAATATGGCTAGTGCCAGTCTTGAGGGAGGAGAAGCAGAGGCAAAGTCAGGGGCCGTGGTAGGTTTCAGTGGAGCTTTGTCATCCACGTATCTTCCCCTATTGCTACCAATTCCAAATAAAGGTATCTCTGCCACTTGTCTCATTAGAAACCTACATCACAGGCAATGCCTCCTTCTCACCCCACCCTCTGCCTCCCAGCTCTCATTGATACCCCGAATTGCATTCCCTCACTCACTTCTCAGGGGAACCCCCTCCATACTCATGATTCCTTTCCTGGGAGCTGGCTTCTGTGAGTTGTGGAGAGTGAGAAAAGGAAATGGAAACTGCTGAATCAGTGTTCTGATAAGGGACATCCTCTATCTCTGTGATTACAGCACAGTGTGTTATAATTAGTTATCTATGTAATTTGCTCTTCAAAAATCTAGACCATGTCCTGTTGATTTTATTTTAGTTTCTTTTTCTCAAGAAATTTATAGTTTAATAAAAGCAATGTGGGAGTTTGGAAACAAACTTTTATTTTGTGCTAATGATAGATTAGCAGCTACACAAATTTTAGTTCACAATAAGTAATATTTATCGAGTGATCACCATGTGCCAATTTCCATAATATGGATTTACATGTTTGAACTGTTACTCTTCAAAACAACCCTATGATTTAGTTACCGTTATACTTTCTCAGTTGAACAGGTGAAGAAACCAAAGTAAATAGAGGTTAAGCAATTTTCCGAAGGCCAAGCTGATGACTAGCAGAGCAGGGATTCAAATCCAGGTAGTCTGACTCTAGGTAACACACGCTACATGTCCTGTACCACAACTTATTATATTTGATCCTCACAACACTCCTATAATGGTAGATTTTTTAGAGTGTCTTCTCAGATTGTAAATCAACTTTAGACCATGTCTTGTTGGTTGATTTAAACCAAATCCTAGCACATGATGACTATAACATGATGAACCTCCTGACCTAGTCTCTATCTCTTATTATTGTGTTCTTTATAATCAAGATGATTTATTGAATACATAATTTTATCTCAGTGTTTATATATTTGTAAGACTTTCTTGATCAATCCCCAAACCATGAAATAGCCCTTTGCCATGTGTTTTGGCTTGGAGTAAAATATAGTCGCACGCATAACGTGTGCTTAATTTATATACATTGAATGAATAATGTAAGGGTGATGTAGGACGGGTTTGAGTTGGGAGGGTCTTAGACATTTCCTAGGTGGTAAATTGATGTTCCCATTGAAATGACATACCCAGGGTCATGCAGATGGTATTGGTCAGTTTTATATTCCACTGTCTGTGTTAGTTACCAGTGTATCTCCAGTGATAACCGCAATGCCTTACCTATAGTGAAGCATAATACCTATTTGATGAATAAATAAATCACTGATTTGACTAACAATATGTGTTATGCCTGAACTCTCACTATGGAGTTGAAATACTAATGGGAAGGGTAGGATAAGTAAGGCCATGGTGAATGGGAACGGGGAGAGGATCAGGAAAAATAACCAATGAGTACTAGGCTTAATACCTGGGTGATGAAATCATTTGTACACCAAACCCCCATGACACAAGTTTACCTATGTAAGAAACCTGCACATGCATCCCTGAACTTAAAATAAAAGAAACACACACATATACACACACAGAATCAGGAGAGACAGTCAGAAGTGTGACAGGTCTCCAGAGCCAAGGAAGAATCCGTAAATAAAATGAGAATTGAAGCCAGGCACGGTGGCTCATGCCTGTAATCCCAGCACTTTGGGAGGCTGAGGCAGGCGGATCTCCTGAGGCCAGGAGTTTGAGACCAGGCTGGTCAACATGGTGAAACCCTGTCTCTACTAAAAATACAAAAAATTACCTAGGCGTGGTGGCACATGCCTGTAGTCCTAGCTACCTGGGAGGCTGAGGTAGGAGAATCACCTGAACCCAGGATGCTGCAGTGAGCTGAGATTGCACCACTGCACTCCAGCCTAGGTGACAGAGAGAGACTCCATCTCAGAAAAAAAAAAAAAAGAGAGAATTGAGGGTCCCAATAAAGATATAATTCGAAAGAGAAATGTAAATTAAACTTATATAAAGAAGTTTTCAGTAACTTGGATCTAAAAGGTTATGATTTGTTTTAAAGATAAAGGAAAGAAAGAAAAAGAAAGACGAAAGAGAAAGAAGAAAAAGAAAGGAGAAAGAAAGAAGAAAGAAAAAGAAAGAAGAAAGAAAAGATGAAAGAAAGAAGCAAAGAAGGAAGGAAGGAAGGAGAGAGAGAAGGAAAAGAAAAGAAAGAAAAAGACCATGGTGTCACAGTTTTGATCTTTGGGAAACTGACCATCCAAGATTCCTTAGGTGGTGGTGACAGAAAGTAGCCAGCAGTCAACACCATGGACCCTTCAGCATGGAGGGATTTGATCTGTGTCCCAGCGTTCTGGCTCATTTCAGCTTCTGTGAGGCCCCCAACTCAGTCCAGCAGAGCGTCCTAGTCCGCAGTGCAGGGAATCCTGGCTGGGCAGTTTGTCCTCTGCGGCGTCTTTGCCTTGTGCTGCTCGGCTTGCCTCCCCACTGTGTGCTGCTGCCGGTGCTTCCCAGCGCGGGGCATTGCTTTCCTTCCAGATTCTGGCCCCGAGGCTCCACTTCCCCAAGTGTCACCCTCTGCTATCTCCTGTAGCAGCAGGCACCCCAGGGATGAGTTCACTGATGATGACACCCTGTTTGGCCCAGCTTTGGCCTCCTTTTCTCATATGTGGTCTGTGTGGTCAGGTTGCAGCAGGTATGGGTCCTGCCTTTCATGCAGGCAGAAGCAGCAGCCTGGAGTCCCCTGTCTAGGATCTTAGACAGACAATGTCTCATTGACACAGCCCCTTCTTTCTGCAGCCAGCCCCTTGTTTCCTGTCCTGAGTCCTTGTTATTTTCTCTGGCCATTTCTTGCATGTGTGCAGTAGGTCAGGGCATATGTCTTGGTACTGGATCCGATCCCTCTCCTGGTCCCTTGCCCCTTCTTCCATATTCTCTATGCAATAAAAAGTGCCTCTTCCTATCAGTCTTCCAATCCAGAAAGCTGAGAGTCACCCTTGTCTCCTCTTTCTCTGTCATCTCCTACAGCTATTCAATCACCAACTCTAGTCTACATTCAATTTTAAATGCATCTGCCTCTCACCATTCCCACTGCCTCTGTCTTAGGTCAGGTTCTTATGGATTCTCACCACGACAGCTAGAAGAGGGTCCTAGCAACTGCTTTTTCTTCTACTTTTGTCTCTAATTTATTTATTTATTTTGAGACAAGGTCTCACTATGTGGCCCAGGCTGGAGTGCAATGGCTCGATCTTGGCTCACTGCAACCTTGGTCTCCCAGGCTCGAGCAATTCTTGTGTCTCAGCCTCCCGAGTAGCTGGGATTACAGGAATGTGGCACCACACCCAGCTAATTTTTTGTATTTTTCGTGGAGACGGAGCTTCACCATGTTGGCCAGGCTGGTCTTGAACTCCTGGGCTCAAGTGATCTGCCTGCTTCAGCATGTGAAAGTGCTGGGATTACAGGCATGAGCCACCATGCCTGGCCTAGTTTTGTCTCTTTTTAATCTGTCTCACCATACGGCATCCAATATACTTTTGCTAAAGCTCAACTCAGTCTCCATTTCTCTCCTTTTAAAATCTTGCAAACATTCTGCATCGTATCTGGCATGAAATGGAAGCTTCTCTGTAACCTGACCCCTGTCTACCTCTCTGGCCTCATGACTTGCCTGCTGAGACTTCCTGAAAACCAAGACTCAGCCTTTTTGCACTACCTGTGGTTCCTTAAATGTGCAGCTCTCTACCTTGCTTTTAATGAAGGAGGTGCCCACTTGGTAAAGCACAATTTCCCCTTCTTGTAAACCACAGGGCAGAGTGAAATACTATGAATGTGGGCACATTCCATGACAGCTGCAGGGATTCATATTTAGAACAATTAAGGAAAAACATTATGTAATTTCGCATCTTTTATTTTCTTGTTTTTTTTTGTTTTTTTTTTTTTGTTTTTTTTTTTTTTGACAGACTCTCGCTCTGTCGCCCAGGCTGGAGTGCAGTGGGGGCGATCTCAGCTCACTGCAACCTCCGCCTCCCCCTCCCCCTCCCCCTAGGTTCAAGTGATTCTCCCGCCTCAGCCTCCTGAGTAGCTGTGATTACAGGCATATGCCACCATGCCTGGCTAATTTTTGCATTTTTAGTAGGGACAGGGTTTCACCATGTTGGCCAGGCTGGTCCCAAACTCCTGGCCTCAAGTGATTTGCCCACCTCGGCCTCCCAAAGTGCTGGAATTATAGGCCTGAGCCAGCAAACCCAGCCTGTAATTCCCCAAATTTTCTAAGAAAAAGAGAGAAATCCATGGATCTTGCTGTTCGAAGACATGCAAAATACAAAACAGAAAAGACATTTTACACCAGAATAACAAACTTTGGCTGTTATGCTTTTAACACAAATTTATAATACAGCACACTTCCCTTTTGTGATTTATTCATGCTCTAGAGCCAGACTTCTTGGCTTCAGTTTCAAATCTGCTGTGTGTCAGCTGTGTGTTTTTCCATAAGTTACATACCTCTCTGTGCTTCAGTTTCTTCGCGTGTGAAAGAGGATAGTTACAGCACTTACCTCAGAGGGCCACTGTGAGGATTAAATGCATTAATATCTATGAAAGGCCGAGAGCATTACTGGTTCATAGTAAGTGCTATCTACTATTATTACTATTACCATTTCATTATTATTGAAATATTTCAATACCTCCATTTTACATCAGAAACAAGTGCAGGTCTCTTGTTCTTTGTCTGGATACCCCTGTCCCTGTCTTTGCCTGGCTAATCTCAGTTTAACCTATAATAGAGAAAAGTTAGAGCAACATAAATGGACTGATGTGAATAGCAGAATGATTAAATACAACTTTTGGTATATCTATGCAATAAAATATCATGTGTATATTCATGCCATTTTTGAGTAATATTTAAGTTTGTAATGACACAGAAGAAGACTAAGTAGCAATAATAAGATATACTAGGTCATGAAAGAATATTAAGTACCAATAGTAAAATATAAAACTAGGTACAGAATGATAGGGCAATTTTAATTTTCTTATATATGCCTCCCTATAGTTTTTCAATTTTGTAAATGACCATGTATGCTTTCTATAAAAGAAAAACTAATATATATGTTAGTTATAAATATATAGATATAATACATATATTAGTTATATATATATATTATTTATTTATTTATTTGTTTATTTATTTATTTGAGACAGACTCTCACTCTGTCACCCATGCTGGAGTCAGTGGCGCGATCTTGGCTCACTGCGATCTCCACCTTCCAGGTTCAACAGATTCTCATGCCTCAGCCTCCCGAGTAGCTGGGACTACAGGCATGTGCCACCACACCAAACTAAGTTTTTGTATTTTTAGTAGAGATGGGATTTCACTATGTTGGCCAGGCTATTCTCAAACTCCTGACTCAGATGACCCACCCATCTCAGCCTCCAAAAGTGCTGGGATTTTAGGCATGAGCCAGTACCCCTGGCCATAAATTTTTTTTCAAAAAGAAAAAAAAAACAGATCTCAAATTTTTTGGAAGCCCTCCATAACACTTCAATACCACCATCTAAAGTGCATACCCTCACCCTCGGACAAAATGCCTGTCACACAGTAGGTACTCAATAAAGCTTTAGTGAATTATGTTCATCTCTTGCTGGAATATTCCCTATAACCTGCATGGAAAGAGGCCAGAAACAATTTGAAGGAAGATGCGTCACAAGGAATACTGAAAGTTTTCTTGACCTTATGAATGCTGGTGAGGCTTTACCCCTCTCTCAGGAATTTAACATCTCCTGAAGTTCCTGACTTCTGCCTTTCACAACTAAGAGCAGTCTGTGGCAGGCGACCAAGGTCCATTTCCATGGTAAGAAGAGTTGGGCTGGCCAGCTCCATAGTCAGAATTTGGCAATCACTGATGAGCTGCTCCGACCACTCACTGTCCTACAGAGGCAGAAATTTAAAAAATAAATATGCACTCATTCACTCCAAGAAAAGTAACAGGCAAGCAAGGCTTAAAAAGTAAAGGAGAACAAGTTTTCCTCTGCCTAGCAAGCCCACTTCAAGGACAGTTATAAGATAACGTTGTTTGAGAAGTCAAAGCCAAAGGAATGGGCTCCAGACACCCCCCCTCCACAACAAGGCTGAAGAAAAAAAAAAGGACAAATGTCTGTATTTAGCCAGTTCTTGTTTTTCTTTCAGTGCAGCCACAAGGCCACCAGCTAAGCAAGGCCACAAGTTATGCTGTTCTATAGACTATGGGACCTACCATTATGTGATTAACTGCTTTTGTTTTGCTTCTGTAAGCCTGCTTGTAAAACCCCACTCTGTCTTTGTTGAAGTGCTCCCAATGCTCAGCTTTTTGGATGTGAATTCACTGAGCCAGTGCACACCTTAAAATAAATACCCTCCTGTTCTCCCATATTGGTCTCTTCATTCCTCAGTTTACTATAGCATTACAGATTTCATCCTGAAGAATGCTGCACTCTGGATAATTGTGTACTTGTTTCTTCAATCCACAATTCAGCTTCTGCTCCCATTTCCCTCAAAGTGACTTGGATACCCTACTGGCAAAACCACAGGATTTGCCTCATCTTGGTTTATTATCTTGGCAAAATGACCCTATGTTCCAGCTCCCCTTGGCTTTCCAGTCTCCACATTTGCCCTCCAGGAATTCTCTAGTTCTAGGCATCCACCTCCTGGAGGCCACCTCTTGGCCTCAACACTCAGGGGTCTCCCCAACACTCTAGGAGAGGCCAGGATGTCCAGATTGACTGCCTCTCTACCCTGCTCCTCCGCAGGTTGGTAATCTCTTCTGAGAGTCTGTTATTAACAGAGATTGCCTATATGTGTAATCTCAGAAGGTCATACCTGTAGAGGGACTCTGGTCATCACTGAACTGGGAGTTGTAGGCCTTGGGTCTTGACATGCATCCTGTGTGACCTTGATCAGGTCTTTTCACTTCTCTAGGTTTTGCTTTCCTAATCTGTACACTGGCAAAACAGATTGGGATCAGGTAAAACCACAGGCCATGGATATGCTGAGGAAAATGAAAAATACCAGGACATTTTCAAGGTTATGTTACTGCTGTGGCTGCTGGGCCTGTCTGCAGCCTGGGAGGTTGAGGACAACATGACAAGACAAATGTAAAAATGCCCAGAATGGAGTTATGAATATAGTGGTGGTTAAGGATGTGGAGGGGGAAACCTCTAAATGACCACAAGTGAGGGGGAAAGAAGGGCTTCCCTGCTCAGGGGTGAGGGGGGGGCCTCTGAATGGAGCTCCCTGGAACCTTGGATGACCCTTGCTGTCACTTCTTGCAACGCTGAGCTACAAAGAGTTGAGTCCAAGAATAGTATCCATTATGATAAAACTACTGGATGCGTGGGTTGAGGGGGGAGGAGAAGGGGAAGTACCACACTGTCAGGGCTGAGGAATCACCTTTTGGGTGAAATGTCAGAACACCCAGTTCATTCGTACTTGGTTTACTCATTTGGCTATATAAGGGTCCACATCTTGAGTCCATATTACTCATCACATCCCCTCCATGGAGATAAGCATAACACAGTTTCTGCATCAAGGAGCTCACTTTCTAGTTGGGGAGGCAACCACATGAATAGATAAATATGTGATAGGTGGTAAGAAAGAAATAGTTCAGGAGACTGTAGGAGCACAGTGAAGGATACAGAGTTTACCTGGGAAAGAGGTCAGGGAAGTTTCTCTAGGGAAGATGAGAATCTTTTTTGTCATGTATTTGAGAGTCATTTGTTATCATTGATTATTGGCTCTCCTTGGCTTTCCAGTCTCCCCATTTGCCCTCTAGGAGTTCTAAATGGCACCAGTGCCTAAATCTTGGGGTGGGGGAAGTTAATATGGCTGAACAAAATGATACAAGTCCTTTTTACTCTCAGTGTGGACTTCCACTGGTGCAGACACAGTTTTGTTGTTAGGATCTTCATGAAGATCTCTCAAAACCTTTTACCCCCATGAGCCAAAGATCAGATCAAGGCGAGGAAACAAAAGTCAACAGACAAACTCATTGTATGGCTCAGTGATGACTAATCACTCATTTTATCAACTGTTATTCTCCTGAAGCCCCAGAGCAGGCATCCTCCTAACCCCTCCACCCTGCTCATTCAGACAGCTGCTCCAGTGGGGATTGAGACTTCACTTGAAACTACTCATCTACAGCTGATAGACAGCCTTCTCCATCCTTCAGCCTTCCTGACACTTTGTTTCTTCCTCTGACACGACACTTAGCTTATTCCACCTCATGGGATAGTTATTTCTGTCACTGTCAGTGCCATCACTAGACATGGAACTCTTCGAAGGCAGGGATGGGGCTTCGTTCAGCTCTGCCTGCCCTGACAAATAGCAGATGGTTAGTACATCGGGTTGAATAAAAATGTCATAGATAACGAAGTCTGTGTGAATCCAGAGAACATGAGACACATTCTGCTCCCCTTAAAGTAAGGTCCTTGATGCATGAAGATGAAACTGCACTAACTAGGAAAGGCCAGGAGAGGTAGTAACACATCTGCTATCAGGGAACACTGAACATTACAGCTGGGGGCAAGGGTCTTAGAGAAGATCAGAACATTTGAACCAAGAGCTGTACAAAGAAAAGGAGGAGAGAACAGATGAGAGAAGTGCAGCTTGTGTGTGCGGGTGGGGAGTGAGGGAGAATGCTGAGATAGGATGACCTTGTACTTTATTTGATGACCCTGAAGTACCCGAAGATGCTGCTCCAACCCCTCCTAGGCTCCCAGATGCTGTAGGTCTTTTTTTCTTAACTTGTATTTTAGGTTCAGGGGTACATGTGCAGGTTTGTTATATAGGTAAATTGTGTGTTGCAGAGGTTTGGTGTACAGATTATTTCATCACCCAGGTAATAAGCAGAGTACCCAACAGGTAGTTTTTTTAAATCCTCACCCTCCTCCCACACTTCACCCTTGAGTATACCCTGGTGCCTACTGTTCCCTTCTTTGTGTCCATATGTACTCAATGTTTAGCTTCCAATTATAAGTGAGAACATGCAATATTTGGTTTTCTGTTCCTGTGTTAGTTTGCTTAGGATAATGGCCTAAGCAAAGACAAAGAAAGAAAGAGAAGAAAGAAAAAAAGAAAGAAGAAAGAAAGAGAGAGAAAGAAAGAAGAAAGAAAGAGAGAAAGAAAAAAAGGAAAGAAAGAAAGAAGGAAAGAAAGAAAAAGAAAAAAAGAGAAAGAAAGAAAGGAAGAAAGAAAGAAAGAAAAAGAAAGAGAAAGAAAGAAAAGAGAGAAAGAAAAGCCGTGGTGTTACAGTCTTGATCGCTGGAAAACCGAGTTGGAGTCTTTGAGACACAGTCTTGTGCTGTTGCCCAGGCTGGAGTGCAGTGGTGTGATCTCGGCTCACTGCGAGCTCCACCTCCTGGGTTCACACCATTCTCCTGCCTCAGCCTCCCGAGTAGCTGGGACTACAGGTGCCTGTCACCATGCCCAGCTAATTTTTTGTATTTTTAGTGGAGACAGGGTTTCAGCGTGTTAGCTAGGATGGTCTCGATCTCCTGACCTTGTGATCTGTCCTCCTCGGCCTCCCAAAGTGCTGGGATTACAGGCGTGAGCCACCGCTCCCGGCCTACTCTTCTTTTATCTTTCTCAGAGAAGAGTGGGGTTGGGGTGAGCAGGTGGGTTAGAGTAGTAGACCTAAAGGCAAATAGAGATCTTGATCCAGTTATCCTCATTCCCCTCATTTGCCCAACTCCACACACTCCTGTATTCAGGGCCTTTTTAATCTTCACCTTCTGTACAGGTGCCCAGCAGCCGTCAAACCAGCCAGGGCTTAGCATGAGCATTCCCCATAGTCTGGTTAGGACACACCCACATCCTTAGATTACACATTTTGTCTGTAACATAGATAAACTCATTACTAGGTATACAATTCTGTTTTGTTTTGTTTTGCTTTGCTTTGTTTTTGAGACAGGGTCTCATTCTGTCACCCAAGCTGGAGTGCAGTGGCACAATCACCACTCACTGCAGCCTGGACTTTCCTGGGCTCAGGTGATCCTCCCACCTCAGCCTCCTGAGCAGTTGGGACTACAGGTGTGCATCACCACTCCCAGCCAATTTTTTTTTTTTGGTATTTTTTGTAGAGACAGGGTTTCACCATGTTGCCCAGGCTGGTCTCCAAATTCTGGGCTCAAGCAATCCATCCACCTTTTCCTTCCAAAGTTCTGGGATTACAGGTGTGAGCCACTGCACCCAGCTCAATCCTGTTTTTACACTAGAAGAACATTCTCTATCTGAGTCTTCCAAACTTGATTCTTACTGTTTTTTTTTTTTTTTTTTTTTTTTGTCCTGGTCTTTTATTGATCCAAGAAAATATCCTGAAATCTTTATTTCTTCTCTGTTCCCTCCTTGTTCTAGGACAGACTAGCCCTATCCCTTTCCTGAATTAAGTCTGAGTACAACTGGTCTTTGAGTGTGGAATCGTTCCTAGCAGTCTATCAGTCAACAGTTTCTCTTTGTGCTCACACTCTATGTTTATTCTGGAGACTACCGCATGGAAAGAAAATGGACTTTGGAGTCAGGTGAATCTTGATTCAAATCTTGGCAGTGCCATTCATCAGCTGTGTGGCACTGAGCACATCAGTGGACCACTCTCTCATCCTCAATTGCCTTATCTGTAAAATGAGATTAGACACCCCTGCTCAGCATTATGGTGGGATTAGACATAATATGTTGAAGACTGCTTTCCCAGTGCCTGGTACATGGTAGATGTCCAATAAGAAGTTACAAATGTTCCTGAGTCACCCTACTGGGTCCCTCTGCACATCCAATGCTGGACTCTTCATGCCCATGGAAACATATAGGGCACAAAAGTCAGTGGCACTCAGCTCAGCAGAAGAAGGCACAGGAAGGGGATGGGGGAGTCCTGGCTCCCGCTTTGTCCTTGGGGCCAGGCTTGTGGCCAGCCTGGAAAGACTGACATGAACCCTCCAGCATCTGGGGGTGACAACCACCAAGAGCAGCACAGTTCTTGTCTACAAGCCACATGTGGCAGGTGTGAACATTTCATCTTTTCCTCTGGGGTTTGCAACTCTCTCCCCAGTCTCGGTCACTGCCTTTGGTTGTACCACTTCCCTTTTCTTCTCGCCTGCACCTCCCTCATCTTTCCTCTATGATGACCGCCCTGGGGAAGAGAAGCTGAGAGGAACTCCTCACTCAGCTAGCTTCAGGAGTCATGACATCATCTCTACCATGGAAATTCCACTCACTCCCCTGAGCCCCTACATTCGTCCCAGGCCTCAGAGTCCCTATAAAGAGAGATTCCCAACTCAGTAGCAGCGCAGGACACAGCTGGGTTCTGAAGCTTCTGAGTTCTGCAGCCTCACCTCTGAGAAAACCTCTTTTCCACCAACACCATGAAGCTCTGTGTGACTGTCCTGTCTCTCCTCGTGCTAGTAGCTGCCTTCTGCTCTCCAGTGCTCTCAGCACCAAGTAAGTCTACTTTTGCAACTGCTATTTCAAGTCAAGGTGTAGGCAGAGTCCTTTTTTCTAGTCATGGCTGGTCAAACAGTGGGATCTGGGGATGGGACAAAAGGCAGCTAGGAAGATTGCCACATAGTCTGCTGCTAAATGTAGAGTCTAGTAGATATTCAAGAACATTCAAGTTCCTATTTTCTTAAGAATTAGCAACCAGCAGAGGAAAAGTGTGGGCTGGAAGTCAGACTGTTGAATTGGCTCTGCCTCTAATTAATTGTTAAAGCAAGCCCCTGCCCTGTCCTGTCCCTCTCTGTGCCTTGGTTTCCCCATCTGTCACATGAAGGGAGTGCGATGTGTTCTGAGACTGAATCCAGTTCCAATCTTCTAGATTTCTTTCTTGTTCTTCTCTGAAGATCCACTATTCAGAATAAGACTCCTGCTCAGGTTAGGTGGGAATGGATGCAAGGGACCATATTTGGGGTTCTGGTAGCTCCACAGGGATGCTCAATGAAGACACAAAATCAGAAGTCAAAATAAACAGCTCCCATGGGCAGTGTTGATCTCACCCTGGCCTTTCCTTTCAGTGGGCTCAGACCCTCCCACCGCCTGCTGCTTTTCTTACACCGTGAGGAAGCTGCCTCGCAACTTTGTGGTCGATTACTACGAGACCAGCAGCCTCTGCTCCCAGCCAGCTGTGGTGTGAGTATCAACCCCTGGGCTGCCCTGGGAGGCAAGGTGAGGGCTGGATTTTAAAAGGGGGCCTATTTTGGGGAGGGGGTGATTGAGCGGTGGGGAGGCAGCTCTCAGGGCTGAAGCCTTCCCTGAGAGCAGTGAGGACACAGGTCATGAACTCACCTTTCAAGTGCTGAAGGTGGCTGAGTGGCAGCCCAGAGAGAAGGGGGTTCCTGGGGAGGAAGTGATCCAGAGGACAGTGAAGTGGGGGAAGGCAGACAGGTCCCATGAGATATGGACTGATTCCTTAAACTGTGCTAGAAAGACGTGGAAAAGTCACTGCCAGGCTGGCAGGGAATGGGGAGATCTATTCATATTGATCGCAATGCCCGTTGGTTCCTAATCTGGGCAACCCCTGGGGCCCACAGCTAAATCCAGTGGGTGGAAGTTACAGGGAGTCTGCTTCCAGTGCTGCTCCAGGAAGGATCCCATCCACCAGAGCTGCCCCACATGGACCACGGTCAGGCAGAGGAAGATGCCTACCACAGGCAAGGGATAAAGCCAGATGACCTCAAAGGTCCCGTGGGATTCTAATCTATCTGCTCCTTTTTCTACAGATTCCAAACCAAAAGAGGCAAGCAAGTGTGCGCTGACCCCAGTGAGACGTGGGTCCAGGAGTATGTGTATGACCTGGAACTGAACTGAGCCACTCAGAGGCAGGAAGTCTTCAGGGAAGGTCACCTGATCCCGGATGCTTCTCCATGAGACACATCTCCTCCATACTCAGGACCCCTCTCCACAGTTCCTGTCCCTTCTCTTAATTTAATCTTTTTTATGTGCCGTATTATTGTAT
This sequence comes from Nomascus leucogenys, assembly GCF_006542625.1. Classification (NCBI taxonomy): domain Eukaryota; kingdom Metazoa; phylum Chordata; class Mammalia; order Primates; family Hylobatidae; genus Nomascus; species Nomascus leucogenys. The sequence goes on along the minus strand of NC_044394.1, from coordinate 129,209 downwards.
TAGGTGTTATTTCCATTATTTGCATTTGTTTAGCCAAAGGATAATTGTCCCCTAAGGGGATGGTCCACTGTCACTGTTTCTCTGCTGTTGCAAATACATGGATAACACCGTTAATTCCATGTGTTTTCATAATAAAACTTTGAAATAAAATGCAGACAATTTCCTTGTGATTTTAATTTGATCTGGGGGTAAAAGGAATTGCCTGGTACTATTGGGCGGGGGGGCAAGCTACAGTTTCCAAAAGCAGTAAGAATGAGCAATTGCTGAGTCCTTAATATGAGCTCTGGGCTGAACGCTCTCAATACATGATCTCACTGCATACTTTCAACAAGGGTTTTAACACCCTTATGAAGTAGGGACTATTGCCCCCAGTTTCACAGTTAAGGAAACAGAGGCACAGAGAGGTGAAGTGACTTGCTGAGGCTTGTAGGTCTGCTTGGAGAGTGTCATGAAAGAATGCCTTAAAAAAGGAGGTTATCATTTCAACATCTTGGGGGGGGAATTGTAAAGAGGGAAAGCAGCACAGCAAAGGAGGAAGAAGAGTGAGAAGAGTGAGTTCATCATCTTATTATCAGCATAACATTGGGAAAGTCATCTTGCCTTATTAGACCTCAGTGTTCACACCTGTGAAATGGAGATAATATTAACCACTTCGAAGGGCTGTTACGAGGTGCTGTGTAAAGCACCCATCATAGGACCAGGCACCTGGAAGTTTCTCTCCTTCCCTCTCTGAGCTTCAGCCTTTTCACTTAAAATGGACCTAGAAATTATCGGGATCATCATGAGGATTAGATTAGTTAGTTGACGGATCAGCACTCTAAATCCCAAGCTACTGCAAAGTTTTGTCATGATGACAGAAGGATGGAAGTCTGGTTTTGTTTGGAAGTGTTGCAGGAGTAACCTAAAGCCACTTCTACTTAATTATCCTTCAATCAGAACTGCCTATTCCATAGGTCAGAGACTACATGGCTCTGAAATGGAATTACATGCACAGTAAAGCCTGATCCACAGAACATAGACTCATGGTCTACTGAAGCTAAAAGGAAACTTTAGACCATCTGGTCCAACCCTCTCATTTCATGGAAACTGAAGGAGAAGGCCTGGGAAGTAACTTGCCACGTGCCACTCAGCGAGTACATAGCAGAGCAGGACCCCTGGCCAGTGCCAGCTCCCAAGCTCAGGCCCTTTCCTGCACACATTCCCTAGTGACACTCCTCTGTGGTCCTCAAAAGGGAGATCAGTTGCTGAGTAAGGACAAGGCAGAGACTACCTTGAAAATCATTTGAGTGTTCTCAGTCCTATGCAAAAGCAGAACTGGAGCCCTGCACTTCTCTGGGGTCAACAGACACAATTCCTTTCCTTGTCCTGCCCTTGGTCACCCCCGTCATTCCAGAGCCCCAGTGGAAACCTCCTTCAGATTCTGCGGGGACTGAGAGAAGGAGGTTAGGGGGCAGAGCTGATCCAAAACAGGTGTGGGAAGAGGCTACCAGCAAAGAATGTGCTTGGTCATTGTTTCTGCTTTCATTTGCCTAGATCTGAGCTGTCTAATATGTTAGCCACTGGCCAAAGCGGCTATTTACATTTTCATTATATTTAATTAAAATGAAATAAAATTTAAAATTTAGTTCCTGAGTCACACTAGTCACATTTCAAGTGCTCAGTAGCCCTTGGTAACATGGCTAGTTACCATGTTAGACAGCATGGATTATCGACTTTCTGTCCACCATTGCAGAAAGTTCTGTTGGAAAGCAGTCTCCTAGAATGTTCTCAGAGCCTAAAGAGAGTGAAGGGAGGGCAGTTGTGATGGTCTGTAAGATTAGGGTGTGGATTTGGAGAAAGATACACAATTCTATTCTGAGGGAATGGGATGGGAGAGAGAATGGATGACCCCAGGCCAGAGACAAGGTATAGATCACTATGGTAGCTGAATAATGGCCTCCAAGGCGTCCATATCCTATTCCTCAGAATCTGTGAATGTCACTTTGTATGGCAAAAGGGACTTTGGAGATATGATAAAGTTATGGATCTTGAGATGCAGTGATTACCTTGAATTATCTGGTCAGGCCCTAAATGTAGTTGTGAGTGTCCTTATAAGAGGGAGGAAGAGAAAAATTTGGTAATAGAGGAGAAGGTAGCGATGTGACAGCAGAAGCAAGATGCTATGCTGCTGGCTTGGAAGATGGAGGAAGAGGCCAGGAGCCAAGAGGTGTTAGGATGCAGCTCTAGAAGCTGGGAAAGGCATGGAAATCGTTCCTCCCCTAGAGCCTCCAAAGGGAGTGCGGCCCAGTGAATCTAATTTCAGACTTCACACCTCCAGAACTTTTAGAGAATAAATATGTGGTTATAAGATGCAAAGTGTGTGGTAATTTTTTACAGCAGCAATAGGAACAAATACAACCACCAACTGACGCATCACCGATAGCGACCCCCAATAGCTCAGTGTGGCAGGAAAGGGAGCATTCTAGAGGGTGAGCCAAACCTTCCTGCAGGAGGAACCCAGGGTGAGAGGGACACACCTCAAGGAGATGAACTATAATGAGGAGAGGCATCCCAAGAGGTGACCAGCTTCAGCAACTGAGTTCTGGGGCTGAGGCTTGATCCAGGGTCCAAGACCCTTAGGAAGCATGCCTCTTCTTGAGACATCTAGGGTGCTCTGAGGGGTCCTGGATTCCTGTCTGGGAAAGAGTCCATCCTCTCATCTGCCAGATGCAGCCCAGAGCAGAGCCATGACCCGTCTCTGGTTCATTGTTGAGCAGGCAGGGTTAGGGCCAGAATCCGGGTCTCCTCCCTCACGATGGAGTCCCTTCCCCAATCCTCCCTGCCCCTCAGCTAATGGAAACGGAGGAGCTCAGCTCCACAGAGGCAGGGCCACCAGGGCAGGAGGCCTGGGCAGCCTCATGAAGAAATGCTTCACCAGGAATTACAAACGGCAGCATGGAATCCTCGAAGTGGGGCAATGTGGGACTTCACCTGTTGCACAATAGGAGACTGTTTTTTCCTTTCTCCTCTTTTCATACAACTTCCTTTTCTCACCCTGGGCCCAGAGAACTGGAATCTGCTTACTTGACGTTCCAGTTGAGGTTTCTCCAGGTCTCTGGGTGGGGGCAGAAGCCAGAACAGATGAAGCAGGACACTCGAAAGGAACTATGGATTATGGAGCAACTTCTAGACATCCAGCCTGTTTTCCTACTCCTTACAGTGCCCACCACCCCCAGCTCACTCTCCAGATGGGAGTCCATTTCCTTATGTACATGTTCCTTTAGGACATGTTCATGCAAACATGTCCTTCTCCCCCTATCCCACCTCAACCTGGAACCCTCCATCACGCTCCCATTGACACAGGCATTTTCCTCCAAGGAGGCCAGGAGCCGAGCAAGCCGAGGCAGGGATCAAGGGAGCAAGATGAGCTGAGGATGGTGACATAGCCACAGCTCTTCCTTGAGGCTGAGACCAGCGACTGGGTGGCAGTCCTGTGCTGCGGTCTGTATTCACCCTTTACAGACTTGAGGGCCTTAAGACCCTCTCTTTCCCACTTATCTCTACCTGTTCTCCCTTCTAAACTCCTTCTCTCTTGGGCTCCCACTGAGTCTAGCGTACAGGAAAATGGAAGAAAAGAATTGAGAGGCAAAATCGTGGCACATTTTTCTACCTTTTAAATAGTTTCATTTTTAGATACAGCCGACACTTTGAATATGTGGGTTCCAAATCTGTGGATTCAACCGATGATGGAAGGAAAATATTTGGGGAAGAAAAAACACAATAGGCCAGGTTTGGTGGCTCACACCTGTAATCCCAGCACTTTGGGAGGCTAAGGTGGGAGGAATATTTGAGCTTAGGAATTCTAGACCAGCCTGGGCAATATAACAAGACCCCTTGTCTACAAAAAGTACCAAAATTAGCTGGGTCAGGTGGCACATGCCTGTAGTCCCAGCTACTTGGAAAGCTGAGGCAGGAGGATCGCTTGAGCCCAGGAGGGGGAAGTTACAAACAGCTGAGATGACATGACTGCACTCCAGCCTGGGTGCTAGAGCAATATCCTGTCTCAAAAACTAAAAAATAAAAAAGAAAAACAAATAAAAAACAATGCAGTATAACCATGATCTACATTTACATTTATTAATAGCATTTACACTGTTTAGGTATTCTAAGTAATCTAGAGATTGAAGTATATGGCAGGATGTTCATAGGTTATGGGCAAATACTATGCTATGTCAGAGACTTAAGCATGTGCAGATTTTGGAAGCCATGAGAATTCCTAGAACCAATCCCCTGTGGATACCAAGGGATGGTTCTATATGATAAGTGTGTAAAATATATATATTCAGAAGGAATCAGAAAATCAAAATTAATTTTTTTCAGGGAAGACGGGCTTGATGGGACTTGATGGAGGATGGTCTGGGAGACTCTCCCCTTCTATGGAAACATTCCCAACTGGGAGACCAGCACAGCTGCAGGGAAATAATTTCTTCAGGCAGTGTTAGCTGCTTCTAAATCTCAGGACCCGATGTCCCTGGGCTCCTCAAGGACATGCTTGTTATTTACAGCGACTCCTGATTCATTTCCTTAGGGGGTCCTCTTGTCTTTCTGCTAGGGACTTGGAAAAGGAGAGATGGGCCTAGCCTCCCAGCCTACATCTTTCTCCTCTGCTGGATGTTTCCTTGTGATCATGTAAGTTAACACTTATATATATATAAGTGTTATATATATAATATATATGTGTTATATATAATATATTAATATATACATAACACATATATAATATATATAGTTAACTTACATATATATGATTTATTTATTTGTATATTTATATTATATATTTATTTATATATATATCCTCTAATATATATATATTTTTATATATATATATCCTATTAGTTCTGTCCCTCTAAGAGAACCCTGACTAATACAGATTTTGGTACCAGGAGTGGTTCTAGAGAAATGGAATATTAAGGGTGGAGTTCTTTCGATGGTTTTGGGGTTTCTAGAGTTGGCTGCTCAATATGGTTAGACCCCAAAATGCTAAGGACTCTACGTCTAATAGTATGGAGAACACTGATAGTCCTTGGTGTGAACTCTTTAGAGAGTTAAGCAAAGTAAATGCATTTGGCACTCCTGATTCACTGCTTATGAGAGGCAAGGAGTTTAGTGACTCTATACATAATACCTTTGACCATATGTGGAGAACCAAGGAACATAATGAAGCTGGTTGGTTGCTCCTGAGTTCAATAGACAAAGTGATGAAAGAAAATGATGAACTCAGGGATTCTGTCTCCTGGCTTCAGAAGCAGATACTGAGCCTCAAATCTGCTAAGACTGCCCTGAGTGAGACCCTTATCTCCTATAGAGAAAGAGCTGAAATTGTGAAAAAACAGACACAAACTCTTATCATGCAAGTGGCTGACCTGCAACAAAAGGGGCATGCACAGCCTAACCAGGTGTCTACTGTTAAAGTAGGGGCATTGATTGGAAAAGAATAGGAACCTGCAACTTGGAATAGGGAAATGTGGGAGCACCCAGATGAAGCTGGGGACACTGAGTTTGTAAACTCTGATGAACCTGTTTTGCCAGAAGGAACAGCTTCCCCATCCCCGGTAGTAGCAACATCCACTCCCGACCCATGGTGCCATCAGCCTTTCCACCTTTGTCTCAGGAGATAAACCCTGTGCTGCCTGAGGCAACAGTGATGGCCCCCCCCGAGGCAGTTGCCGGGCAAAATAATGTTGATTCTCCTCAGGAGCCACCCCAACACCCCTGTTTCCCATCCACTACATTGATGACAGTCTAGACATGTAACTAGATTAAAGTCTGGTCCATTACATTGATGACAGTCTAGACCTGTAAATAGACTAAAGTCCCAGTGGGCCCCTGGAGGTGAGGATGAGAGTGTGATCCATGAAGAGGTGCACGGCACTTCAAAAGAACTGTTTGAGTTCTCTAATTTATAAAAGCAGCAATCTGGAGAACACGCATGGGAATGGATATTAAGGGTATGGGATAATGGTGGAAGGAACATAGAGTTGGATCAGGCTGAATTTGTAGATTTGGGCCCCTAAGTAGGGATTCTGCATTTAATGTTGCAGCTTGGGGAGTTACAAAAGATTCTAATAGTTTATTTGCTTGGATAGCTGAAATATGGATTAAAAGATGGCCCACTGTGAGCAAGCTGGAAATGCCTGATCTCTCTTGGTTTAATGTACAGGAAGGGATCCAAAGGCTTAGGGAGATTGGGGTGGTGGAGTGGATTAGTCACTTTAGACTTACTTATCCCATGGGGAGGGTCCAGAAGATATATCCTTGAACAATACCTTGTGAAACAGATTTGTGAGCATGGCACCAGCATCTTTGAAGAGCCCTGTGATTGCTCTTCTCTGTATGTCAGATCTAACGGTGGGAACTGCAGCTGCTCAACTACAAAATTTAAATACAATGGGAATAATTGGATCCCAAGGTAGGAGGGGCTAGCTGGCAGCACTCAACCATCAAAGGCAAGGTGGGCATAACTACTGTAATGGACAGCAGAGGCAAAGTGGCAATCAGAATAGTCTGACTCGTGTAGAGCTCCAGCATTGGCTAATTAATCATGGTGTTCTGAGAAGTGAAATTGATAGGGAGCCTACTGCATTCCTACTTAAATTATACAAACAAAGAACTTCCAGGTCGAATGGACAAATGACTAATTTGAATCATAAAAACAGAGAATCATAGCCCCTCAATCAATTTCCAGGATTGAGCCAGTTTAGAGACCCAGAAACCCTTGAATGAAGGGGAGGCCGGATCCCCTTGAGGAAGGACCCCACTACATTACTGACAATTTATGCAGTGAACCTTTCTCCCACCCTTCTCCAAGGAGACCTCCGGCCTTTTACCAGGGTAACTGTGCACTGGGGAAGGAGAAATGATCATACATTTCGGGGACTTCTGGACACTGGCTCTGATTTGGCATTGATTCCAGGGGACCCAAAATGTCACTGTGGTCCTCCAGTTAAAGTAGGGGCTTATGGAGGTCAGGTAGTTAATGGAGTTTTAGCTCAGGTCCGACTTACAGTGGGCCCAGTGGGTCCCTGGACTCATCTTGCGGTCATTTCCCCAGTGACAGAATGCATAATTGGCATAGACATACTCAGCAGCTGGCAGAACCCCTACATTGGCTCCCTGACTGGTAGGGTGAGAGCTATTATGGTGGGAAAGGCCAAATGGAAGCCATTAGAGCTGCCTATACCTAGAAAAATAGTAAATCAACAACAATATCACATCCCTGGGAGGACTGCAATTAGTGTCACCATCAAGACTTGAAGGATGCAGGGATGGTGATTCCCAACACATCTCCATTCAAGCCTCCCATTTGGCCTGTGTGGATGATGGATCTTGGAGAATGACAGTGGATTATCATAAGCTTAACCTAGTTGTGACTCCAATTGCAGCTGGTTTCCAATGAAACCAGATGTGATTTCATTGCTTGAGCAAATTAACATGTCTCCTGGTACCTGGTATGCAGGTATTGACTTAGCAAATGCCTTTTTCTCCATTACTGTCCATAAGGCCCACCAGAAGCAATTTGCCTTCAGCTGGCAAGGCCAGCAATATACCTTTACTGTCCTATCTCAGGGGTATATCAACTCTCCAGCTTTGTGTCATAATCTTATTCAGAGAGACCTTGATCAGTTTTTGCTTCTGAAAGATATCACACTGGTTCATTACAATGATAACATTATGATGATTGGATCCAGTGAGCAAGAAGTAGCAAACACACTGTACTTATTGGTGAGACATTTGCCTGCCAGAGGATGGGAAATAAATCTGACTAAAATTCAGGGAACTTCTACCCCAGTGAAATTTCTAGGGATTCAGTGGTGTGGGCCCTGTCGAGATATTCTTTCTAAACCAAAGGATAACTTGCTACATTTGGCCCCTCTACAACCAAGAAAGAGGTACAATGCCTAGTGGGCCTATTTGGATTTTGGAGACAACACATTCCTCATTTGGGTGTGCTACTCTGGCCCACTTATCTAGTGACCTGAAAGGCTGCCAGTTCTCAGTGGGGTCCAGAACAGGAGAAGGCTCTGCAACAGGTCCAGACTGCTGTGCAAGCTGCTCTGCCACTTGGGCCATATGGCACAGCAGATCCAATGGTGCCTGAGGTGTCAGTGGCAAATAGGGATGATGTTTGGAGCCTTTGGCAGGCTCCCACAGGTGAATCACAGCAGAGGCATCTAGGATTTTGGAGCAAGGCCCTGCCATCTAGTTCAGATAACTACTCTCCTTTTGAGAGACAGCTCTTAGCCTGTTACTGGGCTTTGGTGGAAACTGAACGTTTGACTACGGGTCATCAAGTCACCATGTGACCTGAACTGCCTATCATGAACTGGGTGTTTTCTGACCCATCTAGCCATGAAGTGGGTCATGAACAGCAGCATTCCATCATCAAATGGAAGTGGTATATATGTGATCAGGTCCTGAAGGCCAAGTAAGTTACATGAGGACATGGCTCAAATTCCCAGGGTCTTCACTCCTGCCACCTGCCTTCTGTCTCCCAGCCTGCACTGATGGCCTCATGGGGAGTTCCTGATGATCAGTTGACAGAGTAAGAGAAGACTAGGGACAGGTTCACAGATGGTTCTGCACAATATGCAGGCACCACCCGAAAGTGGACAGCTGCAGCACTACACCCTCTTTCTAGGACATCCCTGAAGGATAGCAGTGAAGGGAAATGTTCCCAGTGGGCAGAATTTCGAGCAGTGTACCTGGTTGTGCACTTTGCATGAAAGGAGAAATGGACAAATGTGCAATTATATACTGATTCCTGGGCTGTAGCCAATGGCTTGGCTGGATGGTCAGGGACTTGGAAGAAGCATGATTGGAAAATTGGTGACAAAGAAATTTGGGGAAGAAGCATGTAGATAGACCTCTCTGAATGGTCAAAAACTGTGAAGATATTTGTATCTCACGTGAGTGCTCGAGTGGCCACAGTGGAGGAGGAGTTTAACATTCAAGTGGAGAGGATGAGTCGTAATGTGGACACTACTCAGCCTCTTTCCCCAGCCACCCCTGTCACCGCCCAATGGGCCCATGAACAAAGTGGCCATGGTGGCAGGGATGGAGGCTACACATGGGTTCAGCAAGATAGACTTCCACTCACCAAGACTGACCTGGCTATGGCCACTGCTGAGTGTCCAATTTGCCAACAGAAGAGACCAACACTGAGCCCTCAACACGACACCATTCCTCGGGGTGATCAGCCAGCCACCTGGTGGCAGGTTGATTATATTGGACATTTTCCATCATGGAAAAGGCAGAGATCGTGCCACTGCACTCCACCCTGGACAACAGAGTGAGACGTTGTCTAAAAAAATAAATACATAAACAAATAAGTAAGTAATAAGTAGACACTTATACAGATCAATGAATGGAACAAAATCGATCCTATTATGATCTAATCATTCTTGTTTCTGATTTCTGATATTCGGCATACAATTTTTATGTTTTTCTAGGTTGTTGCCTCTATTAGTAGTTTATTCCTTTTTTATTATTAAAGAATATTTCATAGCATGAATATGTCATAGTCTGTTTATCCCTTCACCTGTTGATAGACATTTGGGCTGTTTTAGACTATTATGAGTAATGTCACTATAAATATTAATGTATACCTCTGTGTATATCTATTTTCATATTTCTTGAATAGATACGTAGAATCAGATTATATCATAAGGTAAGTATATTTAACTTTACAATAAATTGACAGACTATTTTCCAATTTTTCTGTACCATTTTACATTCCTACCAGATATGCAGGAAAGTTCCACTTGCTCAATATCATTACTAATTCTTGCTATTTCTACTAGTTTTTGTTTTTTAGCCACTGTAGTGAGTATGAAAGGCACTTACTGTGGTTTTAGTTTACTTTCCTTCATTCATCATGAGATCAAGCAACTTCTCATATGCTTATTGGCCATCTATACATATTCCGGTTGTCTTTAAAAAATTTTATTATCTTTATATTCTGCAGTGGTATTTTAATGTGTCTAGGTGTTAATTTCCTCTCTCTCTCTCGCTCCTTTCTCTTTTTCATCTCTATCTTTTCCTATATCAAATCATGTTTAATAATCATTTTGTTTATTGAATCTAAAAATTTATATCTTGTGAAATATATATGCACTTAAATTCCCTCTGTTCTTTCTATTCTGTTTCTGGTACTCCAATGTGTGTTACATGAACATACACCATTGAAAAGAGATACCTCTCTTTTCCAAATTTATCATTTCTTGTATTGTATTGCACCATGAGTAATTTGTTTAGCTTAGTGTTGGGTGTAAATAATTCTTCACGTCTAGAAATATTTTTATGTTTAAGCCAGGCTTTTAATTTTTCATTTGTATAATCTTTTACAAATTGTTTTTTCTAGAAGTTCTATATTTTTTTTTCAAGACTACCTTATCACTTTGCTGTCATATTCTTGATGCCTATATTTTAATTCCTTGTTTTCTGTCTTTAAACATTTTTTTTAGATGAGGTATTGCTGTGTTGCTCAGGCTGGTCTTAAACTTCTGGGTTCAAATTCTTGGGCTCAAGAGATCCTTCCACCTCAGCCTACCCAGTAGCTGGGACTCTAGGCACATGCCACTGTGCCCATCGTGTCCCTAAACATTTTAAACATGTTATTAAGTGTATCTATCATCTATTTATCTATTTAATTTCCAGAGCTCTCTTTCAAAACTACATTCTTACATTTCAGCTACTTTAATGACAATTCTTGGAATCTGGGAAAACCCATGAAATACATCAGTGCTCGATAATTATATGTCAGCAGTTCTATAAAGGTGTTCTGGTTTATTTTTTATATATATCAGAACATGGAAGTTTCTTGGTTGTGTCCACATATGACATTTGCACCTTAAACATAGATTGAGATTCATCATGTGTTTCCAGGCCTTTGGGAGCTTCCGAACTGAGTACTTCAGTTTTCAGCATTGATCTTAGTGATTACAAAAATTGATTTTATATTTTGACAGACTTCATTTGACTAATTACTATTCATGTGATCTGGGACCAATTCTTTTAAATTATAAAATACACCTAAGAAGTATATTAGTGAGTCATGTAAGAACTGGAAGATGAAGGAGAGCACCATTCATTAAGCTCAGTACATTAAATGTTGGTTATATACAGGTTTCCCTCTAAGATTTGGTGGGAGATACGGGAACAGAAACAGTATTTTTCACCCTGAAGAAGTGAATTCTCTGTAAGGAAAAAGAGGGTTTGACCCAGTAAAGAGACCAGGGTTTGAAGTTATCTTTTCTGACAGTGATGCTTTAAGAACATAACTAGAATTAGTTTATATAAAAATTATAGTTCTAAGGAATTCCAGCTCAAATTAAAAAATGAAGTGAAAACAGAAATACTGTGGAATAAGTGTCATCAGGGAAGTTCAGGGAGCTGTGAAGATATCTTTTTTTTTTTTTTTTTTTGAGACGGAGTCTCGCTCTTTCACCCAGGCTGGAGTGCAGTGGCGCGATCTCGGCTCACTGCAAGCTCTCCGCCTCCCGGGTTCACGCCATTCTCCTGCCTCAGCCTCTCCGAGTAGCTGGGACTACAGGCGCCCGCCACCACGCCCGGCTAATTTTTTGTATTTTTAGTAGAGACGGGGTTTCACCGTGGTCTCGATCTCCTGACCTCGTGATCCGCCCGCCTCGGCCTCCCAAAGTGCTGGGATTACAAGCGTGAGCCACCGCGCCCGGCCCCAGGAGTTTTCAAATTTCCTTTTTTCCCAGTGCATTTCTGAGCACTGTAGATATTTCATTAACTGCTGATAATATCAGATGCTTTAACCTGTCTCTACTGCACTGATGACCAGCCTGAAGTTAGAAATGAAGAGCACTAGAGTGACAACCCTTTCTCTAATAAGGGTGACTCGGTGTAAGATATGTGTACACAGGGTTGCAAACAAGGTCAGTTCACAACGGAAAGCCTGAGTAGCCGTGGATAGACATCAAGGTAGGCACACCTCATTTTCAGTTTTAGACATTCTGGTTGAATTTGGCCATGACTCAGGGCTTGAGTCTGGCCTGGCGAGATGCAAAACTCTTGCGTAGGGAGCAGATTCAAGCTGGAGGGGTGAGGATTTGCGGTGAAGCAGAAACTTCTCCTTTTCTTGACAACTTAGCAATTGTTCTCTGTCATTGTTTTCTCTCAATTTTGTTTAGTGATGCTGTATATACAGACAATGCTAAAACAGATACTTCTTTACCTACTGCAGAGTCAACAAACTTAGCTTTTTGGTTTTTTTTTTGCTTCAATGTTACAGAATACAAATAAATAAATCTTTTTTTTAATTATACTTTAGGTTTTAGGGTACATGTGCACAATGTGCAGGTTTGTTACATATATATCCATGTGCCATGTTGATTTCCTGCGCCCATTAACTCGTCATTTAGCATTAGGTATATCTCCTAATGCTGTCCCTCCCCCCTCCCCCACCACACAACAGTCCCTGGAGTGTGATGTTCCCCTTCCTGTGTCCATGAGTTCTCATTGTTCAATTCCCACCTATGAGTGAGAACATGTGGTGTTTGGTTTTTTGCCCTTGCGATAGTTTACTGAGAATGATGTTTTCCAGTTTCATCCATGTCCCTACAAAGGACATGAACTCATCATTTTTTATGGCTGCATAGTACTCCATGGTGTATATGTGCCACATTTTCTTAATCCAGTCTATCATTGTTGGACATTTGGGTTGGTTCCAACTCTTTGCTATTGTGAATAGTGCCGCAATAAACATACGTGTGCATGTGTCTTTATAGCAGCATGATTTATAGTCCTTTGGGTATATAGCCAGTAATGGGATGGCTGGGTCAAATGGTATTTCTAGTTCTAGATCCCTGAGGAATCGCCACACTGACTTCCACAATGGTTGAACTAGTTTACAGTCCCACCAACAGTGTAAAAGTATTCCTATTTCTCCACATCCTCTCCAGCACCTGTTGTTTCCTGATTTTTTAACGATGGCCATTCTAACTGGTGTGAGATGGTATCTCACTGTGGTTTTGATTTGCATTTCTCTGATGGCCAGTGATGATGAGCATTTCTTCATGTGTTTTTTGGCTGCATAAATGTCTTCTTTTGAGAAGTGTCTGTTCATGTCCTTTGCCCACTTTTTGATGGGGTTGTTTGTTTTTTTCTTGTAAATTTGTTTGAGTTCATTGTAGATTCTGGATATTAGCCCTTTGTCAGATGAGTAGGTTGCAAAAATTTTCTCCCATTCTGTAGGTTGCCTGTTCACTCTGATGGTAGTTTCTTTTGCTGTGCAGAAGCTCTTTAGTTTAATTAGATCCCATTTGTCAATTTTGGCTTTTGTTGCCATTGCTTTTGGTGTTTTAGACATGAAGTCCTTGCCCACGCCTATATCCTGAATGGTATTGCCTAGGTTTTCTTGTAGGATTTTAATGGTTTTAGGTCTAACATTTAAGTCTTTAATCCATCTTGAATTAATTTTTGTATAAGGTGTAAGGAAGGGATCCAGTTTCAGCTTTCTACATATGGCTAGCCAGTTTTCCCAGCACCATTTATTAAATAGGGAATCCTTTCCCCATTTCTTGTTTTTGTCAGGTTTGTCAAAGATCAGATAGTTGTAGATATGTGGCATCATTTCTGAGGGCTCTGTTCTGTTCCATTGATCTATGTCTCTGTTGTGGTACCAGTACCATGCTGTTTTGGTTACTGTAGCCTTGTAGTATAGTTTGAAGTCAGGTAGTGTGATGCCTCCAGCTTTGTTCTTTTGGCTTAGGATTTACTTGGCAATGCGGGCTCTTTTTTGGTTCCATATGAACTTTAAAGTAGTTTTTTCCAATTCTGTGGAGAAAGTCATTGGTAGCTTGATGGGGATGGCATTGAATCTATAAATTACCTTGGGCAGTACGGCCATTTTCACGATATTGATTCTTCCAACCCATGAGCATGGAATGTTCTTCCATTTGTTTGTATCCTCTTTTATTTCATTGAGCAGTGGTTTGTAGTTCTCCTTGAAGAGGTCCTTCACATCCCTTGTAAGTTGGATTCCTAGGTATTTTATTCTCTTTGAAGCAATTGTGAATGGGAGTTCACTCATGATTTGGCTCTCTGTTTGTCTGTGATTGGTGTACAAGAATGCTTGTGATTTTTGTACATTAATTTTGTATCCTGAGACTTTGCTGAAGTTGCTAATCAGCTTAAGGAGATTTTGGGCTGAGACAATGGGGTTTTCTAGATATACAATCATGTCATCTGCAAACAGGGACAATTTGACTTCCTCTTTTCCTAATTGAATACCCTTTATTTTCTTCTCCTGCCTGATTGCCCTGGCCAGAACTTCAAGCACTATTTTGAATAGGAGCAGTGAGAGAGGGCATCCCTGTCTTGTGCCAGTTTTCAGAGGGCATGCTTCCAGTTTTTGCCCATTCAGTATGATATTGGCTGTGGGTTTGTCATAGATAGCTCTTATTATTTTGAGATACGTCCCATCAATACCTAATTTATTGAGAGTTTTTAGCATGAAAGGTTGTTGAATTTTGTCAAAGGCCTTTTCTGCATCTATTGAGATAATCATGTGGTTTTTGTCTTTGGTTCTGTTTATATGCTGGATTACATTTATTGATTTGCATATGTTGAACCAGCCTTGCATCCCAGGGATGAAGCCCACTTGATCATGGTGGATAAGCTTTTTGATGTGCTGCTGGATTCAGTTTGCCAGTATTTTATTGAGGATTTTTGCATCAATGTTCATCAAGGATATTGGTCTGAAGGATTTTGAATTATTAATACATATTTTAACATCTTCATTACCAATCAGTCATCAGCCCTCTTGTCTGTGGTACCCTGAGGCTTTTCTGCTCTGGGCTTTAGTGCCCCTTCCCATGCCAAAAGGAATATGCCAAGATTTCTCCCCAGAATTGCTCACAATCTTTCCAGCCAATGTTTGGGGTTCCAGGGAATATCCAAAGAAGCTATGAGTAACCTCATGAAGATAGAAGGAGAGTGGCCTTGCTAACTGCTGACCTCCTTCCCCAGGAGGAATGGTTACACCTGCCATTGACTCTAGGTTTAATGTCTGAGAGAATAAACACAAGCACACCTCATTTTATTGGTACCTCACTTTGTTGCACTTCATAGATACTGCACTTTTTTTTACAAATTGAAGGTTTGTGGCAACCTTGCATTGAGAAAATCTATCAGTACCATTTTTTTCCCAACAGCATGCATTTACTTTGTGTCACTGGTAATTCTCTCAACATTTCAAACTTTTGGCTATTATTATGTGTTATGGTGATCTGGGGTCAGTGATCTTTGATGTTATTATTGTCATTATTTTGGGGTATCACAAATCATGCTCATGTAAGTCAGCGAACTTAACCCATAAATGTTGTGTGTGTTCTGACTGCTCCACACACCAGCTGTTCTCCCACCTCTCCCCTTCTCCTCAGACCTCCTTATTCCCTTAAACACAAAAATATTGAAATGAGGCCAGTGAATAACCCTACAATGGCCTCTAAGTGTTCAGGTGAAATGAAGAGTCTCACATCTCTCACTTTAAATCAAAAGTTAGCAACGCATAAACTTAGTGAGGAAGGCGTGTTGAAAGCTGAGACAGGCTGAAAGCTAAGCCTCTTGCACCTGAGAGTCAAGTTGTGAATGCAAAGGGAAAGTTCTTGAAGGAAATTAAAAGTGCTGCTCCAGTGAACACACAAATGATACAAAAGCAAAGCAGTCTTAACTGCTGATATGGAGAAAGTTCGAGTGTCCTGGATAGAAGATCAAATCAGCCACAACATTTCCTTAAGCCAAAACCTAATCAAGAGCAAAGCCCTAACTGTCTTCAACTCTGCCAAGGCTGAGAGAAGTAAGGAGGTTGCAGAAGATAAGTCTGAAGCTAGCAGAGATTGGCTCATGAGGTTTAAGGAAAGAAGACAGAGATGTACAAGTCATCTCCATAACATAAAAGTGCAAGATGAAACAGTAAGTGCTGATGGAGAAGCTGCAGCAAGTTATTCAGAAGATCTAGCTAAGATCATTGATGAAGGTGGCTACACTAAAGAACAGATTTTCAATGAAGACAAAACAGCCTTCTATTGGAAGAAGATGCTATCTAGGAATATTTTATTGCTGGAAAGAAGTCAATGCCTGGCCCAAAAACTTCAAAGAACAAGCTGACTCTTGCTAAGAGCTAATGTAGCTGGTGACTTTAAGTTGAAGCCTGCCTGGCGTCGTGGCTTACGACTGTAACCCAGCACTTTGGGAGGCTGAGGTGGGCAGATCATGAGATCAGGAGTTCAAGACCAGCCTGGCCAACATGGAGAAACCCTGTCTATACTAAAAATACAAAAATTAGCTGGGCATGGTGGTACATGCCTATAATCCCAGCTACTCAGCAGGCTGAGTCAGGAGAATTGCTTGAACTGGGACCCGGGAGGTGGAGGTTGCAGTGAGCCTAGATTGCGCCACTGCACTCCAGCCTGGGCTACAGAGTGAAACTCTGTCATAAATAAATAAATAAATAAATAAATAAATAAATAAATGCCAATGCTCATTTACCATTTCACAAATCCTAGGGGCCTTAAGAATTATCCTAAATCTACTCTGCCCATGCTCTAAAAATGGAAAAATAAAGCCTAAATGACATCACATCTGTTGACACCATGATTCACTGAATATTTTAAACTCACTATTGAAACTCTCTACTCAGAAAGATTCCTTTCAAAACATTACTGCTCACTGACAATGCATCTGGTCACCCAAGAGCTCTGATAGAGATGTACAAGGAGATGAATGCTCTTTTCATGCCTGCTAACACAACATCCATTCTGAAACTCATGGATCAAGGAGTAATTTTGACTTCCTAGTCTTATTATTTAAGAAATCCACTTTGTAAGGCTAGAGCTGCCATAGATAGTGATTCCTCTGATGGGTCTGGGCAAAGAAAATTGAAACCTTCTGGAAAGGATTCACCATTCTAGGTGCCATTAAGAACATCGGTGATTCATGGGATGAGGTCAAAATATCAACATTAAGAGGAGTTTGGAGGTTTATTCAAGCCCTAGTGGATAACTTCAGTGGAGGAAGTCACTGCAGATGTGGTAAAAATAGAAAGAGAACTAGAATTAGAATTAGATGTGACTGAATTGCTGCAATCTCATATAAAACTTGAATGAATAAGAAGTTGCTTCTTATGGGTGAGCAAAGAAAGTGTTTTTTGAGATGGAATCTACTCCTGGTAAAGATGCTGCAAACATTATTGGAATGACAACAAAAGACTGAGAATATTACATAAGCTTGGTTGATAAAGCAGCAGCAGGGTCTGTGAGAGGATTGACTCCAGTTTTGAAAGAAGTTCTGTTGGAGGCAAAATGCTATCAAACAGCAGTGTATGCTACAGATAAATCTTTCATTAAAGGAAGGGTCAATCAATGTGGCAAACTTCATTGTCGTCTCACTTTAAGAAATCACTGGCCGGGCCCAGTGGCTCACGCCTGCAATCCCAGCACTTTGGGAGGCCAAGGCGGGCAGATCATGAGGTCAGGAGATTGAGATCATCCTGGCTAACACAGTGAAACCCTGTCTCTACTAAAAATACAAAAAATTAGCTGGGCATGGTAGCATGTGCCTGTAATCCCAGCTACTCCGGAGGCTGAGGCAGGAGAATCACTTGAATCCGGGAGGTGGAGGTTGCAGTGAGCTGAGATCACACCACTGCACTCCAGCCTGGGCAACAAAGTGAGACTCCGTCTCAAAAAAAAAAGAAGAAAAAAGAAAAAAGAAATCACCACAGCCACCCCAACCTTCAGCAACCACCACCCTGATCAATCAACAACCTTCAACATGGAGGCAAGACCCCTCCACCAGCTAAAAAAAAAAAAACAAAAACGAAAGAATTCTTGAAGGCTCAGATAATTGTTAGCAGTTTTAGAACTAAAGTGTTTTTTAGATATAATACTATTGCACACTTAATAGACAACAATATAGTGTCAACACATCTTTTATATGCACTGGGAAACCAAAAAAAATTCGTGTGACTCACTTTATTGTGATATTTGCTTTGTTGCAGTGGTCTGCAACTGAATCTGCAGTGTCTCCAAGGTACACCTGTAGTTGGATAAATTCCATCCCTATGTACTCTTCCTATAACTTACATAATTGTAAATTACATAAGCCCCTTTCTTTCTCCTTCCACTTGGTGGCTGGCTGACCACAAGAGGACACATTATTCCCTTCTCTTTCTCAAGGAACAGGCTCTGTTCCCCTCTCTTTCTCAAGGAACACCATCCTGCCTTAGTCTAACACTGCTGAATGAGATTGTCTGTTTAATTCTGAGTCTTAATATTTGTAATCTAAATTTTCTGAAGGCATTAGCTATATCCTCCAAGTTAGATTTTTATCAATGATAAGGGTAATATTTTGTCCCTCCTCCGCTGACTCCTTTGTCTGGCTTCTCATTTAATTCAAAACTCAGGCAGTGATAAAACGGTGTTATTATTGGGCCCTATCAAAAACTGAAACAGTGATTTTAATTGGTTGGTAATTTTAATGATGGCTGCCCTTTAAGGTGTGTTCTCTTTACTACAGCTAATAAATGCATCTCCTGGTATCTGGAATGTTGCCAGCTATACATCTGGATATTTGGAATTTTTTTTTTTTTTTTTGAGACAGAGTCTCACTCTGTCACCAGGCTGGAGTGCAGTGGTGCAATCCCGGCTCACTGAACCTCCGCATCCCAAGTTCAAGCAATTCTCCTGCCTCAGCCTCCCAAGTAGCTGGGACTACAGGCATGTGCCACCATACCCAGCTAACTTTTGTATTTTTAGTAGAGATGGGGTTTCACCATGTTGGCCAAGATAGTCTCGATCTCTTGACCTCGTGATCTGCCCGACTTGGCCTCCCAAAGTGCTGGGATTACAGATGTGAGCCACCACACCTGGCCTGGATATTTGAAATTTTAAGCAGAAACATCAGAAGCAAAAAGTGAAGTGTTTTCACCTTGCAGGGCTATCAGTATACTTTTGCTATCTTGCTTCATGGTCAGTTACCTCTGTGGCTCAATGACAGAATCTAGATTACGGTGATGTTAACCACTTCACCATCACATTGAATATCCATCTGATCTAGTACATTTACGGCATTGTGCTGACAAGGCCTGGAGACAGATGACGCAGATACCCTAGATGTTTTGGTAAAATACATTAATTTCTTGTGATGAAAGATAAATTTTATAAAAATTCATGGAATTACCACCTCATAGAGGTTCTCCATGGGAGATGAAGGATTCCTGCGGTCTAAAACTTAACAAAATATTAGCTTTGAGTTATGCCAAGAAAAATCAATGTCTCTCTGGTTGACTCAAACTGAAATTTGGGTAGCTCTGACTCTTGGCCCTCATAAACCGATAGGTCTTTGATACACAAAATATCTAGAGTTGCTCAGGAATGCTGTATAGAGCTGGAAAACCCTGATAAGAGAATCACAGTGAAAGCCCCTAGGGTTTTGGAGCAAATTCCTGTTCTCTGTGAAAAGTACCTACTCTCTTTTGTAGAACTAGCTAAAACTCTGAAAAGACTGAATGCCCAACCATTCATGTGTGACATTACCACCCATGTGAGCTGGGTGTTATCTGATCCACTTAGCCATCAAGTAGGGCATGTCCAGCAACACCCCGTCAAATGGAAAAGCTGAAAGTGTGACTGGGCCTGAGCAGACCCCAAGGCAGAAATGATCTGCGTGAATAGATTGCTCACACTCCCTGTGTATTTACTCCTGCCTCAATGTTATCTCTTCCTCAACCCATACAAAGTCCCACGATGACAGCAGAACTCTCTCCAATTACTCCCAGTATTAGCTGATTCTGGGGCAGGGAGGACTGTGAGAACATAGCACCCTTTGAGCATTTGGAGGAGTTCACAGCTCTAGGAGCTAACCAGGCAAAAGGTTTTTATGCAAATAACTGAAACTGACCCTACTTATTGGAATATTAAGAGTAGCTTGGAAAATTGATAGGAAGGTGTGATAGGCAGCAAACAAAGGCGTCGGGCAATAGAGAATATAGCTACGTCCATACAGCAAGAAGACTCTGACATGTGCCAATGCCGTATTAATACCCTGCATTCTCACCACCACTGCTGGACTCCTGGCTGCATCAGCACTGCTGGGAATATTCCCGAACTCTACCTGCATATTTGTACATTCCCTTGGATTCAAACCCTACCTAATATAATGCAAGTACTGCTGCATATACCCCTGTACTACTGAAAATCCACTCACCTTGTCCCCAAAGGGAGACAGCCCAATACTTGCTATTTTCATTCAGCTCCAAGTTCAGGATCTCCTGATAGCGCCCACTTCATCTCTTGTTCTTTTGTGATTCTGTACTGATATTTCATATCCTATGAAATATACTAAAAGTCAACCACCACTAACTCACCTAGTTATAATAGTGAGAAAATGGGAGAAGAAAGAGAAAAGAAGATTAAATACAGAAACATATACCCAACAATAAAAAGTGAAATGTGGGTAGATTGAGAGTCTTTATTTCTGAAACTAGTTGTGAGGCTATAGCTTATTATAACAAATTCCTTCCTCCACTTATCCAATCCTTGTTCCCTTTGCCTTCAGACACCCTCTCAATTGATTGGTGCTATTTTTTCTGGTGGAGTGACTCAGATTTTTATTCTGGAGGAGATCTGAGCCCTTGATGACCCAACCTGTACGGAGTTATAGACATCTTTCACGAGCTTATACCACTGACACAGTAAAACAAGGAGAGACCCCAGCAATAATCTGAGTTCCATTCATACTGTTTTTCCACACTGTCTACATTGTACAGCAGTAGTGCTATCTCCTTTTACAGCCGGGAATAGTTGCTAAGTCAACAGAACAACCACTTTTTAGACTGCTGGCAATTTTCCAGGCTTTAGGCATGCTCTGGTGAAATCGTAAGCGAAGATTGCTCTTTTGTCCTGGTCATGGCTACCTTTTGCCAAGTCCATCAGCTATTTTTCAATTAACTTTGGTCTTTCTTTTGGGGGAATCAGATGATTAAGATGATCCTCCCATGATACTCTGTGCTCATGGAAAATCAGAGAGCTGCCTCTGCCCTGCTTGTGTTTAGGCATACTGCACCTCCAGTTCTGATATACGGATGCCTCCTCTCCATGGTTACACTGTGGAACTTATCTATAAGACTTTCTATCATTGAGGGCCCTGCCTAAAAAAAAAAAAAAACCTGGAATCTTCTACTCAAAGACCCCCAAACATGAAGGCAGGGTCTACTTATCGCCGATTCCAGGACTCTGGCCAGTGGGGCAAGGGTCAGGACACAGCACTCTTACAATTACTTCGCACTCTCTTGCTCCTGATTTCATCTTCTTCCAAAGTATTTGTGTCTTAAATTTGGATTTTTAGGCCGGGCGAGTTGGCTTATGCCTGTAATCCCAGCACTTCGGGAGGCCAAGGTGGGTGGATCAGCTGAGGTCAGGAGTTCAAGACCAGCCTGGCCAATATAGTGAAACCCGTCTCTACTAAAAATGCAAAAAAAAAAAAATTAGCCAGGCATGGTGGTACATGCCTGTAATCTCAGCTACTTGGGAGGCTGAGGCAGGAGTATTGCTTGAACCTGAGAGGCAGAGGTTGTAGTGAGCTGAGATCTCACCACTGCACTCCAGTGTGGGTGGCAGAGCGAGACTCCATCTCAAAAAAAAAAAAAATTGGATTTTTAGGAGCTAGACATTTGCCAACCTTATTCTTGAGTCCCATCCTAACCATATCCACCTCCACCAGGGAACATATGGTAGCCCCATATCTTATAGCCTGAATGGAGCCCTGTCACAGAGGAAAAAGAATGTTTGAATTATTATGCCTTCACAACTGGCCCCATAGTATTTGTGTCCCTGCAAAACATGTTATTTCTGTTCTGGAGTTCTAACATCCCTTTTCATGGTCAGAGAGATACATATTTGTCTTGAATCGGTGTTTTCAGAAGATCTCCTTCCCAGTACATTGCTGTGTGAGTGTTGTGTCTGCAGCCCCAACTGCCTGCCCAAGGCAAAGGTGAGTACAATTCAGTCTCCATTCACAAGGGGCTCCTATTTAATCTCACAGCCTCTATATCCCAGGAAGTTGAATTAACCTGGAGGGAAGATTCTCCACCCACCTGGCATAGGTTGCAGGTGGATTTTACACAATGGGAATTGGGGCAGGCGGGGTTGGGACATGGCCCAAAGTGTTAGAGGATCACTCTCCTGTGACCTGACACAGGTTCTATGCTCTGTCTCACAGCCTGAGAGAGAGAAATCAAATTTTAGTCCACTTTAGCCCTACTGCATTGTCATCAAAGGAGACTTCACTCAGCAACTTGATATTGGGAGGGTGGGCGTCCTCTTCCTTTCAGCCCTCCCCACCCCCAGCATAGAGCTACAGGCTACCGGGCTATCTTCTCACAACTCTCAAGGTGACTGGCAAGTTTAGGCAGCAACTGCCAGTTAATAGAAGAAAGAGAAGCTGGGAAGAGGGAAGTCAGGGGCCCAATGTATGTATGTGTGTGGGTGGGAGAAAGGTGCAAAGGTGATAAGAGAAAGAGAAGAGAAGAGTGGCATAAGGGCTTATGTTTGGCACCGTTAAGACCTAGTGTGAACCTGACATGCAGAGATGGAGGGCCTCAAGAGGGTCTTTCTCTTGGTGGGATGGTTCTCTGATCACCTGTCCACTCCATCAGTGAAGGACGGGTCCCCCACCTTAAATAGTATGAGATGGCTGAACCCACGACACCTGACACTGAACAGATGCGATGAATAGCACACAGAATTAGTGTCACCTATACTCACAGCCTGAGGGAGGAGGATACTGCATGCCATGCAGTGACCCACAGGGGTTCCACTTGGGAGCAGGGTGAACCGGCAGAGGCTGTGGAAGGCAGGCTTTGTATTAGGATGGTGCAAGAGTAATTGTGGTCTTTGCCATTACAAGTACTGTGAAAAATCCCAACTACTTTTGCACCAAGCTAATAGTAACAAGAGGGTGAGATGCCCCCTGACTCCTGCAGGAAGATGTGATTAGCTTTTTTTGTGAGGACTGGCAGAGACTTGAGACTCATAGGTTAAGAAGTGGGTGGGTGCAGCTGATCTGATAATAGAGGAACTAGCCAGGTGGGGAGCCTCTCCCACTGGGTGGGGGGCACATCCAAAGAGCAGGAGAACTCAGGGTTAGACCCTTGGACCCTGTGAGCACTTGAAACCACTTCAAGGCAGCTCTTGAAATTTTAGGCCTTACAATATAAATGGACCAAATGCCTTTGCCTAGCCTCTTTCTTTCTTTCTTTTTTTTTTTTTTTTTTTTTGAGACGGAGTCTCGCTCTGTCACCCAGACTGGAGTGCAGTGGCGCGATCTCGGCTCACTGCGAGCTCTGCCTCCTGGGTTCATGCCATTCTCCTGCCTCAGCCTCCCGAGTAGCTGGGAATACAGGCGCCTGCCACTATGCCCAGCTAATTTTTTGTATATTTAATAGAGACAGGGTTTCACCGTGTTAGCCAGGATGGTCTCAATCTCCTGACCTCGTGATCCATGCGCCTCAGCCTCCCAAAGTGCTGGCATTACAGGCTTGAGCCACCGTGCCCAGCCTGCCTAGCCTCTTTCTGTGGGAACCCAACTTTCCCTTGTTGTAGGGATGCCTTGGTTCATAGAAATCATAAGGCAACCAGCAGATTTTCATGCCTAATAGCTGCCCATGGTACACACTGAAGGCTGATTTGCTTCTAAACAATACTCCAACCAACACTCGTGTGGCAGGGCATTCATGAGTGCAGGGAGAGTTCACATGTGAGGACCTGGTAGGTGGGTACCTCACAATTATGGCGGAAAGCGAAGGAGGAGCAAAGGCACATCTTACATGGTGGGAGGCAAGAGAGAATGAGAGCTAAGTGAAAGGGGTTTCCCCTTATGAAACCATCAGATCTCATGAGATGTATTCACTAACAATATGGGGGAAACGACCGCCATGATTCAGTTATCTCCCACAGGGTCCCTCCTACAACAGGTGGGAATTATGGGAGCTACAATTCAAGACGAGATATCAAAGATGTAGGGTAGGCTGTAGGGTAGACTGAGGGAGCACTAAAAGTGGGGGTCAGAGCTGGGTCATAGAGAATGAATGAAGAAGTCGGCTGGGTGTGATGGCTTACGTCTGTAATCCCAGCACTTCAGGAAGCTGAGGCATGCAGATCACTTGAGATCAGGAGTTTGAGACCAGCCTGGCCAACATGGTGAAACTCAGTCTCTACTAAAAATACAAAAGTTAGCCAGGCATGATGGTGCATGCCTGTAGTCTCAGCTACTTGGGAGTCTGAGGCAGGAAAATCGCTTGAACTCTGGGAGGTGGAGGTTGCAGTGAGCCGAGATTGTGCCACTGCACTCCAGCTTGGGTAACAGGCTGCCACCACACCCAGCCTGAATACTGATTTTTATTAGTTTTCAGATAGTCTGGGAATCAGCAAACTACAGCCCACAGCCAAATCCAAGCCACCTCCTGGTTCTGCACATCCCAAGAGCTAAACTGATCTTTGCATTTTAAAATGTTTAAAAAAACAGACACATAGACTAATAATATTTAGTGATATGTAAAATAGTATGGAATTCAAATTTCAGTGCTCATAAAGTTTCATTTGAATATAACTACACTCATTAGTTTCCATATCGTCCACGGCTGCTTTCGAGTTACAATGTCAGAGTTAAGGAGTCACAACAAAGACTGAATGGCCTGCAAAGCCTAAAGTGGCTACTTCCTGCCCTTCACAGAAAAAGTTTACTGACCCCTAGTCTAGATCCAGAAAATGAAAAAAAGATATAATTTCAGAAAACTACAGTGTGTGATATAACACAAATGGATAAATGGGTTTTCTATCTCCAGTAGCATTTTTTAATCCTTCCCTTCCTCCCACAAAAAGATTTATAATAAAAAGGATATAAAAAGCCGGGCGCCGCTACTCACGCCTGTAATCCCAGCACTTTAGGAGGCCGAGGCGGGTGGATCACGAGGTCAGGAGATCGAGATCATCCTGGCTAACACGGTGAAACCCCGTCTCTACTAAAAATACAAAAAATTAGCCGGGAATGGCAGCAGGCGCCTGTAGTACCAGCTACTCGGGAGGCTGAGGCAGGAGAATGGCGTGAACCCGGGAGGTGGAGCTTGCAGTGAGCCAAGATCGCACCACTGCACTCCAGCCTGGGCGAAAGAGAGAGACTCAGTCTCTCTCTCTCTGTCTCTCTCTGTCTCTCTCTCTCTCTATAAAATGTATATATATTTTTATGTATATATGTATTTTATATATATAATGTATATATATTTTTTACGTATATATGTATTTTATATATATATAAAGTCAATCAGATTATATATAAAAATTATATATAGATTATATATAAAGATTATATATAGATTATATATAAAGATTATATATGTAGATTATATATATAAAGATTATATATATATATAGATTGTATATATATATATAAAGTCAATCAGAAAACAAAACAAAGTCAGTCAGAGATCAGAAAACAGCCCAGCCCAAATACATATCCTGACTTTTTTTTTTTTTTTTTTTTTGAGACGGGGTCTTGCTCTGTCACCCGGCTGGAGTGCATTGGCGCGATCTCAGGTCACTGCAACCTCTGCCTCTGGGGTTCAAGCGATTCTCCTGCCTCAGCCTCCAGAGTAGCTGGGACTATAGGCAAGCACCATCACACCCGGCTAATTTTTGTATTTTTAGTAGAGACGGGGTTTCACCATGTTGGCCAGGATGGTCTCCATCTCCTGACCTCGTGATCCACCTGCCTCGGCCTTCCAAAGTGCTGGGATTACAGGCGTGAGCCACCATGCCCGGCCGTATCATGACTTTAATTCAAATATGTATCAGCCCAAACACACATTCCAAAGATCTTGACATTAACCCAAGCATTAAATTGAAATATTAGCAGAATATTATCAGGACAAACACACATATACAAAAATGTATGTAACTATTGATCAGATGATAGATAGATAGATAGATAGACAGACAGATAGATAGATAGATAGACAGATAGATGTACAGTATCTCTAGACAAGAACCCAAGAAATTATAATAGTGGTTCTTCCTGGAGTGAGGTGGGAGGTATTGGAAGTCAGAATGGGGAGGAAAATTTCTTTTCTTTTTCTTTCTTTTTTTTTTTTTTTGAGACCAGGTGTCATTCTGGTTTCCCAGGCTGGAGTGCAGTGTTAGTGGCACGATCTTGGCTCACTGCTGCCTCCATATCCCAGGCTCAGGTGATTCTCCCACCTTAGCCTCCTGGGTAGCTGGGATAACAGGTGCACACCCCCAAGCCCAGCTAATTTTTTGTATTTTTACTAGCCATGTTGCCCAGGCTGGTCTTCAACTCCTGGACTCAAGCAATCTGCCGACCTTGGCCTCCCAGTGTGCTGGGATTACAGATGTGAGCCACCGCACCCAGCCAGCAAATTATTACTTTTCACTGTAAACTTTTATTTATGTTTAAATTGATATATTTTCATTTTTAAAAATCACAAATAGAATCTGTAGAGGTCCAAATCCACTTACATCAGGAAGGTCATTATCAAGACAGATTGTGCATGGTACTTTTAAACCAGGTAGAATTGTTGTATTCATATTCCATGTTGTGCAGAGATATAAAACAGCATGTAATCATCAATTAAATCACAGAGATAACTGAACAAGGTGCAACAGCCCCATCTGTACTGAGGATCAAGAGAAATCACAGCACCTTCAAAAATTAATCACATTCCAAAGGGTCCAGCTCCCCACACCACTAACCTGGGGGTTAGGATTTCATCTTACGGATTTGTGAAGGATACAAACATTCAGCTCATAGTAACTTCAACCCTGGAAAATCACCGAGATTTCCGTTACCATCAAGTTTGTGCTTGCATCTGATTAGTTGTGCAGAAAAGATAACATAGCTGGCCTGAGATTGCAGTCCTTAGAAAGGCCTGCTTGCAAAGTTGGCCCTTGGCTGACATCTGGGAACCTGAATGTTAAACAGTTCTCTACACTGATACAAAATTTTCCCTAAATGACAAGAGTGCCTCACTATGCCTAAACTTTTTGTGCAAACAGTATGCTTTATGTGGAATACATGTTTTATTTCTGGAAGTCTGGAATTTGGCACATGCTAGGTAGAAAGAGTGCCTATATGATGGGCCTCCAGTAAAAATCTTCAACTCCTAGGCTCAGGCAAACTTTCCTGGTGAACAGTATTTCAAATGGGCTGTCGATGCATAAGAAATTATCACTGTGTGACTGTACTGGGAGGGGACTTTTGGAAGCTTACACCTAGTTTCCTCCAGACTTTGCTCATATACCTTTTCCCTTTGTTGATTTTGTTTTGTATCCTTTCACTGTAATAAATCACTGTAATAAATCAGAACCATAAGTATGACTATATCCTGTGAGTCCTCCTACCAAAACTTTGAGCCTAAAAATGTCTTGGGAACCTTTAACACAGTAGGTATTTCATCCTGCTGCCTGTCTGCAGAAATTTGAGGGCCAACAGTTTTCTAATGATTTTGTCTTAGTCCCTCGTAGTCTGAGTGGTGGTGCTTTTAACAGTACAATTCTTTTAAAAAGCTCAAAGGATTCCTATGAAACTGGTTCAGATCTCCATGACCCAAAAGTCTACCACGATTCTTTTGTGAATAGGTCTCTCTCTTCTTTGAGAGTTGCAAGCATCTGTTGGACTAGTCCCCTAAAATTTTTAGAAGCTGTTTTGTGTAGCTCAAAGTATCTACTAAGCACCACCTTAAATCTTACAGGGCTCTTAACAGAGTGTCCTACAGCCATACCTTTTATTAAACCCATACCGCTGAGACTATATACTACTTTGAGTTTCCTTTAATAGCTTGAGGGACTGCAGGTGAGAAATAATTTTATTTTCCCACTTAGAAATCTCCGGCTTTTGCACAGACTGTGCCCACAGTGTCCTTGTACAGTTGAGCATGTACATGTCCTGCCCGTGTGTAGGCAGCCTGTCCACACATGCCTAGGAGTGTGACTCCGTGTCCTGGTATATGGGGAAGGAGAGAGGGAGTTGTGCCCAGGGTCCCGATTACTTCTATGGGTGCATGTTTGTGCGTCTTGTTAGGGGTGCTTGGGGGTATGGAAGATTCTGCCCTGGGTGCCCTTGATCACCTGTGTGTGTGTATGTGTGTGTGTGCATGCACGCGCACGCGCATTGGGGCGTACTGTGTTACAGCATCCTCAACCAACTCTGTATGTGTGCATATGTTTGTGTGTGTGTGTGTGTCCTACAGGTGTGACCAAGTGGATGCTTCCACTACATGTCTGCACACGTGTGCGAGCACTTGCATTGTCCTTGCACACCTGCGTGTGTCCCGTGAGAGCGAACGGAGCCCAGCCATGTGCTGGCACCTGCAGGAACGTGTGAGTGAGTGTGCGTTCTGTGGGTCCCTGTCCTGCTGGCTCCCCGCTTGTCCCGAGGGAGTGCGGGCACGGGGTCCCAGGCCGTCGTGCCCGCCTGTGTGAGTGCGAGTGAGTGTGGCCCCACGCAGCTCTCTCCGCTCTGCGCTGCCTGGGCAGCCCGCACACTCACCCTGCGTGGGTGCTGCCGGGTGACGCGGGCTGGGCCGGCCCCCTGCCTGCCTGCCCCTGGCACTCACTAGTGCTGGCCTTCGTGGAGGCCCCGCCGCGCCACGCCAGGCCTGCTGAGCCGCCCCCGGGCCGGAGTCGCTCCGGGCCAGGCCGTGCCCGGGCGGGGAGGCGCTGCCTGTATGACTTCCCGGCGGCGCGGGGAAAAGGCGACCATTTGCATCCAGGAGCATGTGGCCATCGACGTGTGCCCTGGCCCCATTCGCCCCATCCAGCAGGTCTCTGGCTACTTCCCCCACTTCCCCTGGGACCTGCCCCATGACACCCCCGCGCGCCCAGCCACTGCCAGCGCCGGCCGCCGCCGCCGCCCCTCTGAGGGCGCCCGCGACGACGACAAGGATGGGGACCATCTCTTCGGAGGCTAAGGATCCAGCACAGGTCCCAGCCCTGCGCAGCCGCCCGCCAAGCCGCCAGAGAGATTAAGGCTACGGGTGGACGATTGCAGTAAGTTTGCAACTCGCCGACTTCGCGCCCCTCCACTGGCTCAAGCTTGGCGGTCCAGGCTTCCGGGTGCCCTCTGTCCCTCCTCCTCGCGTCGTCGCGTTCTGCCTTGGCATAACCCCCAGCCACGGGGCCGCAGACCCCTAAGCGCTCCGTGCCCTCTCCGCGCCCTGCCCACCGGCCCCGACCCCTCCCCCGACCGGACCGGAGAGGTGGGAAGTTTGGGGGCACCCGCTGGGGGTGTCCCATTTCCGGGGCTGGGCTCCGGGGAGCCGGCGCGGCGCCCGCTCCCTGCCCGCCAACCTTTTGGGAGCTCAGGCGCGGGCAGCCGCTTTTGTTCCCGGGAAGGGCGGAGCTGCGTCCGGGGGAGACACGCGTTGCAGCCGGCAGCGTAGTCGCTCCCCGCTGGCCGGTCGCTCCGGGAGGGCCCCGCAGCCGAGGGTCGGGGCTGGGGCGGGCTGGGGAGGGGGCCCAGGGCTGGAGCCGGTTCGGCTCCCGGGTGGCGCGCGGGCCGAGTAACTAGGAGGACCGCCGGGCCGGGCCGCTTGTCCTTTGGAAAAACCTTGGCGGTTCTTCCTCTGGTGTCCGTGGACCCCGCCGCGGCGTTCTCCAGGGCCGCGGACCTTTGCCCACCGGTTGCGCCCACTGCCCCGGGGTAGAAAGGACCCACCCCCTCCTCCCAGACGGAGCCCCGAGCCCCATGGAGCAGGCAAGCGCCGGAGTCCCGGGGCCGAGGCCCGAGCGGCGGGTGCTCCGGCACCTTTTCCCGCCCCGGAGGGTGCCGGTCCGGCCCAGGCCGGGACTGGCTGGGAAACCGAGGCCGGAAGAGGTCGCAGTCCAGCAAGGAATCGGTTTGTGTGGGGTGGGGGTGGGATGAGAGACCCCTCCCCAACCCCACCAGCCCCAGCCCAGCTGTGGCCTCAGCCATGTCACTCAGAAAACCAGCGTCAAGGCCGGGCGCGGTGGCTCACGCTTGTAATCCCAGCACTTTGGGAGGCCGAGGCGGGCGGATCACGAGGTCAGGAGATCGAGACCACGGTGAAACCCCGTCTCTACTAAAAATACAAAAAAAATTAGCCGGCCGTGGTGGCGGGCGCCTGTAGTCCCAGCTACTCGGAGAGGCTGAGGCAGGAGAATGGCGTGACCGCGGGAGGCGGAGCTTGCAGTGAGCCGAGATTGCGCCACCGCACTCAAACCAGCGTCAAACCCTACCCTGCCCAGGATGTGGACCTTGCCTGGTGAGAGTCCCGCTCAGGCTTCCCCAGGGCCCCTCTACCGCGCAGCAGGGGTGTCTGCGCTGGGCCCGGGCACTCACCAGGGCCGGCAGGCTGCCAGCCTGGAGTTTCCCTAGCATCAAATGTGCCACCAGAAGCTGAAGGTGGGGATGACCAGTGACCCCTGGAGCGAAGACCCCCGCATCTTTCCAGGATTGGGAGGTCTGCTTAGGGGTCCACTTAGGGGTGTATCCCTCAGGCATTGGAAATGCGGATGGGAGGCCCGGAGCCATGGTGGCTCCCCCAGTCCCCAGTTCTTTCTCTGTGTAAATCCAGCTTTGCAGGGAAGGGGATGTGGTGCATTTCCCGGAAGAGTTGGGGTCCTGGGGTGTGGGGAGCTGGGGCTGGGGTCCCGTGAGGAGGGGCCCAGGGTGGGCAAGCTGAAGCAGGACTGGCACAGGCCTCTGGAGGGCCTGGGGGAGGCTGGACGCCCGGGGGTGCACCCTTGCTTGTCCGCTCTTCTAAGGGTCAGTCTCAGTTTGCCCATCTGTAAATAGGGTTGATTGTCCCTGCTCTACGTGGCTGTTGTGAGCATTCAATGAGCTGCCAGTCCTCGGAGACTCTTGGGTTTTTTTATTGTGCTAAAATATACAAGTATAAATTTCCCATTTCAACCATTGCTTTTTGCTCCTTCACTCCCCACCCACCCACCCATTTTTAGCGTACAGTTCCGTCGTGCTCAGTACCTTCTACCTTCACGCTGTGTGCAACCCATCTCCAGAAGTCTCTTCATCCTGCAAAATTGAAACTGGACCCATTAAACAACAGCTCCCCATTCCTCCTCCCCCGGCCCCTGGCAGCCGCCATTCTGCTTCCTTCTCCATGGATGTGACTATTCTAGGAACCTCATATAAGTGCAATCACCCAGTATCTGTGCTTTTGTGTCTACCTTTTTCAGTCAGCAGAATGTCTTCAGGCTTCATCCATACTACAGCCCGTGTCAAAGCTTCCTTTTTCAGGCTGAATGATACTTGAGAATCAAAATCTCCTCTCCTGGACACTTCACCAGCAACAGCATCTGAGAGGCCCAGGGAGGGGCAGGGCTGGGGTTTTGGGGAGAGGCTCTCCTCTCAAAGCCAGACCTCCCCCGCCATCTATCCCCTCAGAACCAGCACCAGCCAGGGCCTCCTCTCATGGCTTACTCCTCCTGTCCCTACCGTGGGACCCGCCCCTAAACCATGGGGTCAGTTTCTGTCTCTTGCCAACTCACTAGCTGGGGAGGGTCTATCCATGAGCCCCCCAACAGCTCCCTGACCTGGAATCAGCCTCCTGCCCTCCCCCTTCTGTGGACAGAGGTCAGACTCTTGGGAGGGCAGCCCCACAGAGGGCTGGGTGGAGGCACTGGTGCGAACCCCGGGTCAGGGCCAGGGAAGCCACTTGTTTGGGCACAGAAGCCGTTGGCAGCACAGTGACACGGCCTCAGGCAGTGCCCACTGGTCTTTTGCTTCTGGCCAAATGTGTGGCTGTTCAGGGTGCTCAGAGACCTGCCGGGTGAAGGAGTGGAAAGGCGGCAGCAGAGGGCCCATCACAGTCCAGGGGTCAGAAGGACAGAGCAGGCATAACTCCGTCCCAGTGTGGCAGCGCCCCCAGCCTAGCCCCCACGGGTGTCTTGGGGTGCAGAGGTGGGACAACCAGAGCCACTGGACAGACATGCCAAAACTTCTGGTGGCCCAAAGATATGCAAGTGAAATGTGTCAAGGGACAGGACCCAGTGAAAACATTTTGAGCTACAACAAACAAATGTATACGAATTGTAAGAATAAGAGATAGTGGTCAGGCACCCACTGCACAGGGTGGGCCACCAGATTCCCAGAACTCTGCGCTCCAGGCACGTGGTGGGAAAGGCAAGAGGCCAGGGTGAGGGAGTTGGGTTTGGAAGAGCAGCCATGTCACTGTGGGTGCACATGGGGCCACTGAGCCAGGCCCTGTCCCAGAGGCAGCCCCACAGTGCAGGGCACAGCTCACGTATGCCCATCTGACCTCAGCCACTTCTCTGGCATCTCACAGGGGCCTGGCATGCAGGGAAGGGGAGGAAACGCTCTGCCTGCCAGGCCCTGTGTCCACATCACCTCCCTCCCTCTCACTCCAGCCCTGGGAAGATGGGACTCTTACATCCTTGACCTTTTTTTTTTTTTTTTAATTTTGAGAAATGGTTTCAGTCTGTTGTCCAGACTGGAGTGCAGTGGCACGATCATGGCTCGCTGCAGCCTCTGCCTCCCAGGTTCAAGCAATCCTCCTCCCTCAGCCTCCCTAGTAGCTGGGACCACAGGCACGTGCCACCACACCCAGCTAATTTTTAAATTGTTTGTAGAGACGGTGTCTCACTATGTTGCCCAGGCTGGTCTTGAACTCCTGGGCTCATAGGCTGGGATTACAGGTGTGAGCCACTGCGCCTGGCTGAGGCGCAGACGATGATAAAGCTGAGGCTTAGGGTGAAAAGTACTCATCCACTTCCTAGCTAGTGAATACAGGGGCTGAGCCCAGAAACCAAGCCAGCCAGGCCCCCAAACTTCTGCCCTTTTCCAGTGGCAGAGAAGTAGGTGGTTGGGAGCCCCCCGATCCCCCGGAGTTCTGCCAAACCAAGGTGGGTTTGGCCTGGGAGGGAGACTCAGCCTCCCCTTGGAGATGAGCCTGGTGTGAGCAGCCACGCTGCCTCCCTGACCCGGCTGGGTAGAGGCCTTGCGGTGCATCTTTGAATAATGTTCTGGGGTTACCGGCTGCACCCCACAGATGCCACAGCTGCCTCCCTACAGCCCTGTGCTCCAGCCCAGAAGAAAAAAAAATGCAGTTTTCAGAAACAAGAGCCTGCTGAGGTCAGCGAAGCCCCTACCTGCCCATCCTTCTGTGTGTCCCTGGGTCTGCACACTTGGCTGGGTTTTCTAAAGGACCCGAAGGCAGAGTGAGTGAGGGGTGCCATCTTGTGGAGGAACCCTCTGTGGCCGATCAGCTTGTGTGACCTCTGTGGACTGACTGGGAGTTGTGATAAATATGGCTAGAAATGGGGCCTGGTCTCAGATGGTGACCGGGGGTTATGTGGATTGAGGGTCAGTGAGGGACATGGCCTTTCAGGAGGCCATGCTGGGAAGATGGGGGAGGGGAGTCAGGATGAGGGAAGGGCCTGACCAAAGCGGGGTAGGGAGGGAGGCTCGGAGGAAGGTGAGCCACCTGGCTTTCAGGATGATGAGGAGAGAAAGTCTGTCCTGACAGAGGCCCCACGACAGCTGCCCTGGGCCAGGATGTTTGGGGGAGGGGAGATTGCACCACAATGCCACCCTCACTCCCTCTGTCTGGAGGTGTGGGGCCAGGGGCTTCTGTGACAGGGGCCATGAATGGACCCAGCCAGGAGACCCAGGGGACAAGGGCATCTGCTGGCCCAGGCACCTGCAGGCCCTGGCAGCTCCGTCTCCCCATTTCCCGTTCACACCCTTTGCTGTTCTCTACCCGGGACCTGAAGCCCATGGACCACAGTGGGCTGGCAGACCCCTGTGTCAAGCTGCACCTGCGGCCAGGAGTCAGGAAGGTGAGAGAGTTTCACCCAGGCTTGCCCACCAGCTGTGCCCACCCACGTGATGGGGCCTGGACTGGGCTGGGGGCACCCAGGGAGGCCCACAGCTGCCACTCCCCCTCAGAGCCCAAGCAAGCTGAGGAGACCTCAGCCACTCACCTCCATGCAGAGCGCCCAGTCTGTCCCACACCCAGGATGCCTTCAAGCGTTACCTACCTGCTGATCTGGGGAAACCCCTGGAGAATTTCCAGGCTGGCATTTTATAAGAAGCATTCTCAGCTGGAGGTTACTATGATGTGCAAACAAAGGACTGTGGTCAGATCACATTGGAAAACATTGTTAAACCAGTTTCTTTACTGTAGGACTTACCAGAGCCTTTAATGTGCTGATGGGCTGTTCCTTGACTCTCAGTGAGGGGGATGAAGTAGGCAGCATCTGCCCAATGTATTTGACCACAGAATCCTCATTCCCATGAGAGATGGGCCAAGAGGCCGACCACAAATGCACTTAAGGCACCAGCACAACACGTGCATCTATGAGAGGAGAGAAAAAAATGCTATTAAATAAAAGCAGCAAGGTGACCTTGAGCCACGAAAAATCAGAACTTCTTAGACTTCCTTTCTTCTGTGCATCCTACACTTTGGTGTTGTTTTATTTTTAGTTTCACAGGGCAGAGTCCGAGTTGACTTGGGGACCTAAATGTGTATGCCTGGGGCCCACCGCAGTCCAGGAGGACCACCCAGAAGGGAACATCGCGCCTCCTCTGAGGAAGGCAGGGCTGTAGGAGACACGGCAGTGCCCCACCACCTACTCCTGGGGAAGAAATGGCTCCTCACACCAGACCTCGATGTCCTCATGCTGCAAGTGGAGCTCAGGGATGTGAGAGCCAAGAGTGAGTATAACCAGGGAAGTGTGCCCAACGTGGGAGCTCCGTGACCCCAACTCGTGGGACTGGAGCCGGCAGGGCCTGTTGTAGGAAGTCCCCAGGACTCCCCCCAGTGTTTTATAAAGAGCAGTCTCCTTGTAGACAAGCTCCTGAAAGCAGTGAGAGAGAGGGATTCCTGTGTCCTTTCCACAGTGGGGAACCTGACGCTGCCACAGAGCTGGAATTGAAACCCCAGACTGCCTGACCTCCAAACCTAGGCCAGGGTGGCGGGCATCAGACTGAGTCAGACATGGAGCTCAGAGTCGCTGGCACAGGAGGAAGGAGTGGTGGCAATATTCCAGCTCAGAGAGGCCACTGCACGAGCATGCCCGAGGCCGGGATGGGTTCCAGGCAGAGAGGACAGTCGGCAAAGGCAGGGCATGCCCTGGGAAGGAGAGTCCAGTTCCACACCAGGTGTCCTGCAGAACCCACCCCAGGGCATCAGGGGCTGGAGCTGGGATCCTCCTTGGATGAGCCTCCTATGGCTGCTGCAGCAGATGACCACAAACTTAGAGGCTTAGAGCAACACACTTACTACCTCGCCGCTCTGCAGGTTAGAAGTCTAACAGTGGTCTCCCTGGGCTAATGTCAAGGTGTCGGCAGGGCTGCATTCCTTCTGGAGCCTGGGGATCCCACCCATTTCCTGGCTCTTTCCAGCTTCTAGGGGCTGCCCGCCCTCCTTGGCTGGTGGCCCATTCCTCCACCTTCACAGCTGGCCTGGTTGCGTCTCCCTGGCCTTTGTCCTTGGTGACAACTCACTCTTCTCTTTTCTGTCCTTTCTTCTGTTTTTAAGAACCCTGTGACCACATTGGGCCGCCCAGACAGTCTAGGATAATCTCCCTATTTTAAAGTCAGCTAATTAACAACCTTAACTCCATCTGCAGCCTCACTTCCCCCTGGCCATGTCAATAACATATTCACAGCTTCGAAGATTAGGATGTGGCCATCTCTGGGGGCCATTGTTCTGTCTACCACACCCTTTGGTGCTAATAAGATCGTTTTTTCCTTTCTCCAGGCAAATAAGCTTAGAACAAAAGCTCTCCGTAACACTCGGAACCACGTGAACAATACCCTCACTTACTACAGGATCACTCATGATCCACAAGACCCACAAGACCCGGCAGTGATGGGGGTGCAGGGTCAAGTTCAGACCTCAGACCCAAGTCTCCCACTTTGGTCCCTTTCTCCTCCTGAGGGACCTGGAGGATGGAGTCTGCCCCTCCTCCTTCCCGGCATAAGCATCAGGTCAACCGCAGTGGAGAAAAGGGTCCCTCGTGCTTGGAAAAAAAACCAAGCATTCCTCCTGGTTGTCACTCTGCCCTTCCCCTTCCCCTCCACTTCCTGGTTCACACGGAGTACTCGGGGCCTCCAGGTGGTTGCTCGTGGCATCTTGGCCCTACCACCACCACAGATGTCCCTTTCGGGAGGACTTGGGGGCAGTCCAGGGCCTTGTCTCTGGGGAGGCCTGTGAAGCTGGCTCCACACTGTGACCACAGCTTTGTAGATTCCCCAGGATGTATATTGGATTGTGCACATGTGCACACACACACATTTGGAGCACGTGTAAGTGCACACTTAAGAGTGTATACCCATACACACTTGTACACATATCATGAAAAAATCTGTAATGAAACATATCAAAATAACTGTGATTATCTCCAGGTGGTAGGAGAATAGGTAATTTTTTCTTACATGTGTGTCTTGTTTTGTTTTTTCCAAATGTTCCACAATGAAGATTCATTACTTTGATGATATGGAAAAACAACAAATGTTATTTAGAAACCTAATCTATAATAGCTGTAATATTAAAATAATTTAGTCTGGGCACAGTGCCTCATGCCTGTCATCCCAGCAATTTGGGAGGCTAAAGCAGGAGGATGGC